>NW_024081437.1:629267-654472 GCF_003009895.1 Hyaena hyaena | reverse complement strand
GGGGGGGGGGGGGGGGGGGCGCGTTCTCCCTGCCGTCGCACGCTGGCCTGCTGGCTGCCGTGTGGCCGAAGTCGTCCTGCCCGCACGCCCTGCCGAGCTGCTCACCGTGCCGTCCTTCCCTTCAGAAACCAGTAAAGACAGCTCTGGCGCCAAGCCTGCCAGCAAGCGGCCCATGTCCTCCCCGGAAATGTAAGCGGGAAGCCCCTTGCGGGAACCTTCTAAGGCTGGGGGTGTGCGGCTGTTGGGAGGAGGTGGAAGTGGCACAGCCCTTCTCTTGCTTAGGACTGGGGGGTGCTGGCTGGCTGTGAACTCCCAGGTCCCAGCTGGAGAGGTTCGAGTCCCGCCCGCGGTTTCCCAGCACCCGCAGGGCCCGCGCTGAGGCTGCTCCCTCTCTCTTTTCTCCTTCCAAGGAAATCCGCTCCAAAGAAGTCTAAGGCAGATGGTCAGTGAGAGGCAGCTCCCTGCTCCTGGGTTCTCCGCCAGACCCCCTTCTGCTTCAGGAACGCCACCCGCCAGGGCCCACCCACCCCACCCACCCGGCGCTCACACCTCACCCTCAGGAGCCACTGGCCGCCACTCATTCTCTCTCCCTCTCTGTTTTTAAAATAATCTCGAGAAAGCACATTTTATCATCGCTGCGGTGGAGGCAGAGCCCAGATCCGGAAGAGCAGTGAGCAGGCCCTATGGCAGTGCGCCCCCCCCCCAGGCCGCCCCCTGTCACCCCAGGGCGCTCCGTGGGCGCTGCACAGAGACTTCGCATGAAGAAGAGATGGAGAGAGCGGAGAGCACGCCTCTTGCAGTGTCTCCCTTTGGTTCCGGGGGGGGGGGGGTGCAGCGCACGGGCGGAAGGGGTGCTGCCCCGCCCTGCCCCGCCCCTGCCCGACAAGACTGGCGGTGCCTGGCGCCCGCGCACCAGGCGTCCCTCTGCTTCCAGTTTACCTGTTACCCTTGCGATTCCTGCCGCCCTGCGGGCCCGCGCTTGAGCTTTGTCCAGTCCCGTCAGCCCGGCGATTTCTCAGCGGCCTTCGTACTCTGCCCCTCTCCCCTTCCTTCTTCTTTCCTGGGCAGAGAGCTAGAACGTGAGGAGAGAGAGCAAGAAAGGGGGAGGCACGAGCCCGTGGCAGCCTGAGCAGTGTTCTGTGCAAATGTCCTGACTCCCGGCGGGGCGTAGGGTGGCCTCCAGCCAGCCCGGCTTGGGCCCCTGGGTTGGGGTAGGGGCCACACCACCAACTGCTGCATTTGTTGTATTTTTTTTTTTTTAAGTTGGAATTGATGAAGTTAACATTTTTATTGTAATTTTAGCCTTAGCGTGTGGGGTTTTGTCCCTTTTTTGTTGTTAGTTGTGTACAGAATGTGTATCTTTTTCTCTCTCTTTTTTTTAAACTTTTACTTTTCTCTCTTTGGCTAAGTCTTGGCAGGGATCTTTCTGGAAGAAAAGCTGGGGGCAGCCAGGGCAGAAGAGGCGTGGACTCTCCCCTGTAGGCGTGATGTTGGCCACCTGGCCCGATTTCCTCTTGCCGGCCCTTGCCATCTGTCCCTTCGCTCATCCCCAGGCCTCTGGGACAGAGGAGGTGTGAGCTCTTGAAGCTCACTCCCCATGGGTGATTGCTCTATGCTCGGACTGACCTCGACAGTCGCCCGGAGGAGGAACAGGTCCTGGCTTCTTCGTACTCTCCGCCCCCGGGTCCCCCGCTTGGCACAAATGATTTGGACTGGCTGCCGCCCTCAGCCGCCGCTCCCGGCAGCGGCCATCTCCACACGAAGCGGTGTCCAAAGCGGTGGGCTCAGGGGATGGAGGGCAGCTCGGTCTCCCAGGCAGCCTGGGAGGGCAGGGGTGCAGCGTCCCCCGGGAGGGAGCCTGGGTAAGAGGCGGGCTATCCACACCAGCCACCAGCTCTATCAGTTTGCAGGGCCGTGGCCATCCTCCTAGGGCCTGACCCAGGCGGCTCGGGGCTCCGCCCGGTGTGGCTGGCGACCCGGCTTCCCACCCCACACCCGGGCTTCAGGCACTGAGCCAGGCTTGCGGGCAGGCTGTGCGGGCCGAGTCTGGGCAAGCAGCCGGTCCCTTCGGACCCCCCGTCTCCGCCCTGGAGATACGGCTGCAGTGAGGGGCCCGGCCTCCGCACACCCCTGCCACTGGCCCACACCTTCTGGGGCCTCTGGTTTGTTGTATTATAGTAGATTTCGCTGTGGAAAATGTCACGTTTAGTCTGTCATCTTGGAGCCCACTCGCCTGGTCCCGTTGTCTTCCCTGTCCCCTGTCCTGAGCGCCCTCTGATTTCTCTTGTTTCTGAGAACAGTACACCCGTTCATCTATTGTAGAGTAACCCCCGTGACTCAATATTACCATAGTGCGATGTCGTTTTGTGCTATTTTGAACAATTAAAAGACTTTTTTTGAAATAAGGGCCTGCTCTTTTACTGTGTCCGGGCTCACAGAGACGAGGCTGGAGGTGCGGAGCGCCGCCCTCAGGACCTACCCCGCCCCACCTGGGCACTTCTCTGTCCAAGGCCGCTTCGCTTCCCAGTCACCTCCTGAGTTTCAAGGCTGTGCCAAGGCCCATGACCCTTGGGACTGAGCTGGGTCAGGACCCGGTTGCCTACAGGAGATCCCACGGTAGCCATGGTTCCAAACACAGGCAAAGGGTTCCCTGGGCTGCCGCTTCTGACTCCCTGTCTAGAGAGCGGGTCCCCAGCCACTGGCCGCCTCAGATGGCCGGGGAGGACGGAGCCGGGCTCTTTCCACCCAGAGCTCAGGGCCCCCGTGGTGTCTGCTGCCCAGGATGCACCGATAATCGCCTGCGGGGAGGCTCCCGTGCCCAAGGGTCAGCAGGTGCTGCGGGAGTGAGCCGTCTCCCACCCCGGGGAAAAGAAGGAGCGGAACTTCTGTTGAACTAGCTCCTGCCAGCCCCGCTGTTGTGCTCTTTCTAGGGTACGTGGCACGCCAGGGTTCAACAGATCGGATCAGTACTTCCTTGCCAACCAACCAGCCAGCAGGGGCTGTGCCGTGTCCTGTCCTGTCGCTCTTGCTAGGGACCCAAGGGGTGTGGGGAGAGAGGGTCCTCATCACCGTCTCATCCAGTCTCATCCAGTCAGTCACTCCCTCTCTGCCCTTGGTGTGCGTGTGCCCACGCGGTGCCAGCTCATGGCCATCTCTCTTGGGAAGCCGCCCAGGGCGATCTTTCCCCAATGCTCACTCCACTGGGCTCAGTGTCTTGTGTTGGGTCCTGTCCTGTCCCATCTTGACACCAGGAGCCATGGCTCTGTCTTCCCCATAGCACCAGTTCTAATCCGATTTGGAGCCCAGTCGCCTGCGGGGGGGCGGGGAGGGGGCAGGGGCCCAGGGAGAGGGCAGGCGTGTGTCCCTCAGGTTGGAGCAGCAGGAACGATGCCTCTGTGCGGGAGGATGCGTGCCAGCTGCTGCAAAGGGCCCGCGCGGGGCTGGCCCCAGAGGGAGAGGGGCCGGCGCAGACGCGCCAGGCGTGCGACAGATGGCCGGGCGCGCTTACACCGGGGAGGGCTGCAGGGGTTCCTTCCACCCGCCGCTCCCCCATCCCTCGGCCCACCTGCCTCAAGGTGGCCCGCGAGGCACTCAGCCATGCCAGTACAGCATCTTGGGTGCTGGTTCACATCTGAGCACGGCACTCTGCAGCCCTCTGGGGAGAGGCCTACGCGTGGGGACAGAAGTGGGGCCAGTTGTCTGCCTCGGGACCCGCCAAGGCGCCATCCATTGGACCCAAGGCCAGGAACCTTAGAACCTCCCACATACCAAGGCTTGTCCTTGGCTAGGCGTGACGGGGACAGACTGCACGGAAGGCAGGGGGAGAGGCGGGACAGGAAGGGAAATACCATAACGACACACATCTGTGAACAGTGCGGGTGGGTACAAGCCCAGCTGGACCCAAAGCTAGGACCTCCCCTAAGTACGAGCTGGGGCCACCGCCCTGGGCTGCCTTGCCCTGCCCAGCCCCTCCCCCACTCGCCCCTCAACCCCAACTCAGTTGAAGGGTGGTGAGAAGTGGCTGGGAGCCGACGTTGGGGGAGCCAGCCCCGCGTTCCCCACGCCAGACTGTCCCGCCAGCTCACCCGGCATTTCTCCCCAGGAAGATCTTGAGTCCAGGGCGCCCAGCAGCGGCCACCGCCCGGCTCCTCCGACTCGGGGTGGGGGGGGTGAGGGGGCGGGGAGGGGGGGAGGCCCAAGGGTCCGGGCCCGGAGAGCGTGGGGGCGGTGCCGGAACACGGGGGCGGAGCCGCGCGACCGCCAAGCCCCGCCCCCAGGCTCTGCGGAACCTCCCGGAGGAGGGGTCGGGTGGGGCGCTGCTGGGTCAGCGGAATGACGATCACGGGACAACGACCAGCTCCCCAGCTGCGTCTGGCTTCCTGGAGGAGGGATGAGCGGGGGTCTCCGAGTGCCGCAGGCCAGTGGTGGGGCCCGTAGTGGGGACGCCGGTGTCATGAAAGGTTCCCAGGACAGTGGGGTCAGTCCTGGGCCAGAGGGCAGCCTCGAGCAACAGTGTGGGAGGGGGAAAACCCTGAGGTCTGGATCCCAAGGCCTGGGGGCCTAACCGGGGCGGGTCAGGTGGTCCTGGGGTCCACTGGAGCCTGGGGTGACTTGGGGTCCAGGGGAACCTGTCGAGGAGGCTGGGACCTGAGAAGCTGGGGAGGTCTGCAGGGCAGCTGTGTCTCCAAGTCCCGAGTTCCCTCAGGACATGGGAAAGGAGCCCGAGCCGGAGGCTCTGCAGGCCTGGAGGGAGCGTGTGCGGCAGGAGCTGGACCGTGTGGTGGCTTTCTGGATGGAGCACTCCCACGACAAGGAGCATGGGTGCGTCGCCCCCTTGTGGTGTCCTCAGCAGGCATCTTTGCCCCTCCTGAGCCCCCGCCTCGCTCTCTGCAGACTCAGACCTGCTGAGCCCAGCAGGGCAGTGGGGCCGAGGGGTGCGTGCAGCCCCTCTTCCCCTTCGCTAATCCTGTGCACCCCGCAGGGGATTCTTCACGTGCCTTGGCCGAGACGGGCAGGTGTATGATGACCTCAAGTACGTGTGGCTGCAGGGGAGGCAGGTAGGGGACGTCAGCTCAGCCCGTCCGCGGTCCACACACACAAGGCTGGTCGCCTCCACACTCTTCCTCCCATGACGGTGGCGCCTACGGACTCCTCATCCCAGCCCTGAGGACCCTGCTGCTCTCCACTGAAGCCATATTCCCTCTGCTCCCCTGCAGGTGTGGATGTATTGTCGCCTGTACCGAAAACTCGAGCGCTTCCGCAGCCCTGAACTTCTGGATGCAGCTAAAGCAGGTGCCCCTCCCCCCCATCTCCGCAGAGGCACCTCCAAGTGTGCTCCGGTTCCTAAAGAGGTCGAGGAGCAGTGAAGGGCTGCTCACGGGACATTCACGGGTGGGAAGGACACTCACGGGTGGGAAGGAAGGGGAAGGGGACAGTGTCCTCGCCTAAGTTCTAGCATGCCGACCTCTCAACCACCAGGTGGCGAGTTTTTGCTGCGTTTTGCCCGAGTGGCACCTCCTGGAAAGAAGTGTGCCTTTGTGCTGACGCGGGACGGCCGTCCGGTCAAGGTGCAGCGAACCATCTTCAGCGAGTGTTTCTACACCATGGCCATGAATGAGCTGTGGAGGGCGACAGGGGAAGCGCGTTACCAGGTGTGCGGGAGGAAGGCTGCCCTGTGAGTCGCCCTGCCCTCACTTGAGCTGGACAGTGGCCACCTGATGCATTCCAGTTCTGTGTCCAAGGCTCCTCCCGGGGCTCCACCTGCAAGCTGGGTCTGTTGTCAATGTCAACCCTCCCTCTGGGCCCCCAGGGCTGCTGGCAACGCCCCCCTCATTGTGCTGTTCTGTCACGGGTGCCCTCTCCCAGAAGTCTCTACCTCTGAATCCATGCGCTGAGCACCAAGCCCAGAGGGACCAATCCATGCCCTGCCCTGGCCAGGAGCGAGCTCTCCGTCCTCCCTGGAGCCCCCTGGAGACCTCGCTGCCTGGGAGTGGCCTGTACCCACACTGGGAAGCCCCGAAGCAGGGTGGGGCAGATCCACCCCGGCTGCCCCCCGCCCCCGCCATGGGGCCCAGAGTTGGCCCTCAGTGAAGGCATCTCATGAGTCGGGGGGAGGGAGGAGGAGGCCGGGTCGGGACCCGAGGGACTGGACCACGTGGGATGCGGACTCAGCCCGGACCCTCCCCTCGCCTCCTTTCTCCCCACCCAGAGTGAAGCAGTAGAGATGATGGATCAGATCGTCTACTGGGTGCGGGAGGACCCATCGGGGCTGGGCCGGCCCTGGCTCCTGGGGGCCCCAGCCTCCGAGTCCATGGCGGTGCCCATGATGCTGCTCAACCTCGTGGACCAGCTCGGGGAGGCGGACGAGGAGCTGGCGGGCAACTATGCAGAGCTGGGGGACTGGTGCGCCCAGAGGATCCTGCAGCATGTCCAGGTTGGGGACGCGTCCAGGGGACAGGAGGCTGACTCCCCCCCCCCACTCCCCACCCCCTGCAGCACCTCCTTTGCCCACACCCACCACACCCACCCCAGCTGGGCCCCCATGGTCCCCTTTACAGATGGGGAGACACGGAGGGCAGGGGAGCTCAGGACCCTTCACCCTGGGGAAGGCGGAGGGCCCAGGGGAGCCCCGGGGAGAGGGCCCGAGGGCAGGAGGGAGGGTGCCAGAGCCCCTGGCGTGGGAGAGGGAGCAGGAATCCCGGCCAGACCCAAGTCCCCTGGTCTCTGTGTGTTCCAGGACAGCCAACCCAGTCTCAGCCCTCATTCAGTGGTCACCCTTCCCGCCTCTCAGGGCCCAGCCTGAAGCGAGAGTCAGAATGCACCCAGGCCCTTAGGTGCAAGTCTTCTCAACTTGCCCTTGTGAGCCAGGCCTGCCCCAAACTGCAGGTCACAGAGAAGGGAGAGGGGGGATCTTTCTGGTTGGATGGCAGGGGCTGAAGACACGTTTACCTTCTCCCGTTCCTCCCTCGTCAGAGGGATGGACAGGCTGTGCTGGAGAACGTGTCAGAGGATGGCCAGGAACTTTCCGGCTGCCTGGGGAGACACCAGAACCCAGGTGAGGAGTAGGGTGGGCTGGGGGAAGGGGACGCTCACTCTTGGGGTCTGGGCTCCAGATGTGGGGAGTGCCTGGAGGCTGCCTCGCTCCATCTGTGCCCTCCACTTGCTGCTGAGGGCCAGGCAAGGAGCAGGGGACGGGCCTCCCGGGCTGGGGAGTCTGCAGCAGGAGACGAGTGGTCAAGGACAGACTCGGAGGGCAAGCTTTCTGCAGGGGCGTGGCTGTTAGTGAAGGGGGAAGGGAGCCACCTTGGGGCGCCACAGGAGCTCCCCCCCCGCCCTTCCCCTGCTTGGAGGAGGACCCGCTGCCTGCCTGACCGAGAGTACTTGGCAGGCCACGCGCTGGAAGCTGGCTGGTTCCTGCTCCGTCATGCCATCAGGAAGGGCGACCCTGAACTTCGAGCCCACGTTATTGATAAGTTCCTATTGCTGCCTTTCCGCTCTGGATGGGACCCTGAGCACGGAGGCCTCTTCTGCTTCCAGGACGCTGATGGCCTCTGCCCCACCCAGGTGGGAATGTGCCCGGGGCCCATGGTACTAGTTTGTTCAAGGCTTTCTTTGCTGGGAGGTGGGTGCTGTCATCACCCGTTTCAGAGGGGGACCTGCGTCTCGGAGTGGCGAACTTGCCCAGCATGACCCTGTGACAAACTCTTAACTTCTCTGCCGGCGGCCCTCAACCTCATGTGCGTCCCCCTCGTCTTTGAAAGGCTCTCTGGATGCTCCTGAGGCATCAGCAGCTGGGGCAGACTTGCTCCCTTATTCCTCTTGCCTCTGATTATGTTTTCATCCTGCCGAGATCGACAGAGGGTGACTGAGCCTGCCACCAGCGGGAGCCGAGTGTCCGAGAGGCGTTACATGGACTAACAAGAAGACAGGGTTTCGATTCCAGGGTTAAAAGAGAGGTCACCCCACCCCGGCCTTTTGGAAGGGGCTACTCGGGGTGCACCCCAGTCAGGAAGCTAGTCCCATTCAGAGGGGCCCTTCAGACCTCAGAGACATCGTGCTTGGGCCGGATGGGTTTGAGCCAGGGTCTGGAGAATGGGGGTGGCTTTCCTGCTGACAGAGGTGACAGAGGGTGGGACCCAGGGCTCTCAGAGACCTGCTCTCTGCTCTCAGCTGGAGTGGGCCATGAAGCTCTGGTGGCCACACAGTGAGGCCATGATTGCCTTCCTCATGGGCTACAGTGACAGCGGGGACCCTGCCTTACTGCACCTCTTCTACCAGGTGGCCGAGTACACCTTCCGCCAGGTACGTGGGCTATGGGCTTGGAACGGGTGTGGACGAACCAGCGGGCAGCCCTTCCTGCCCAGGCCTTTCTGGGCTGTGGGAGGGGACGCTGTGCTGGGCTGGGGAGGCTGATCCCACGCCACCCTCCTGTCCCCTCACTGGGCATGGCCCCTCGGCTGCTCTCAGTTCCTAGAGGTCTGGACCCTCTAGTCAGTCAACAGAGCGGCCCCTCTGGAGCTGATGTTTCTGTGGGAGGAGGGACCAAATATAAACAAGGAAACAGACACGGAGATGGCCATGAGGGCTGTGGCAATGGAGCGGGGGCAGGGGACTGGGGCGGGGGTGGGGGGCGAGTGGGAGAGAGTAAAGGCAGGAGTCGCTCTGCGCAGAGGAGTTACCTTGGTGTGATTTAGGCATTACTGGGTCCTGGGGCTTTGGGAGGGAGACTCTAGATCACGGGCAAAATCAGGAAGACGGGAGGATGTAGCAGTCCGTCCTGGCCACTGAGGACCGGGGCCTGGCCTGGGGCGCGAGCTGCAGTGGGCAGAGGGGTCGGAGTCTGGTCGAGCAGGCGAGGTCTGGGCTGGCCACGATCACTTGCGGGTTATAAGAACATAGAAGAGACTGTGAGCCGTGAGGCAAAGTAAGCTTTTTGAGTGCTGAAGAGGAGAGAAGAGGGGATACGAGGGGCCAGCAAAGGAGGCAAGAATGAATCAGCTGTGAGGTAGGAAGGAAGCCAGGGGTCCCCCAGAGGCCAAGCACTATGAGCAGAGTCATGTACCAGCTGCTGCTCAGGGGGCACCTGAGGTGTTAAGCCTGGTGATGAAGAAGATTCCTGATGTGTTTCTCAAGCCATGATCCACTGCACTGGGAAACCCCAGTAGGGCTATCGGAGGGACTACAGGGGGTCTCATTCTGGGGTGTGGGCTTTGGAACCTGGGAGAAAACTACACCCTCATTTGCACTGACCTCGACCTGGAATTCAGCATTTGCCTCCACAGTGGTATAGCAGTGCCCGACCTTGTCACTCATAGAAATCCCAAGTGTGTTCATATTCCACTGCAGGTAGAGAGGCATCTCCAGGCAGTGCACACACACATCACTACTTCCGAACACACCAACCAGGACAACTGGGGCGATTCATACTGAATGCATTCATAGAGAACATGTGTTAGAGGCCAGCAGTGTTAATTGCATAATGTGAAATGTAAAGAATACATTCTCAAGAGATAGTGATAGCGCTGCGCAATTACAAAGGTTGTCACCAACAGGTAAATCATTATGCGCCAACCAACGTAACAGAACACAAAAAGCAAAAATTCAGACATCCATGGAAAACCTGGACAGGAAAGCAGTTAAATTCTTCCTGTGTCAGATCAAGTAGTGGAAAAATAAGTAAGGACATGAACAAAGTCACTAGAAAAATCACATGGATAGATGCAGGACTAGTTTTAGCCCCTATGAAGAATACAGCAGCTCATAGGCCCCAACTTACCTTTTTTTTTTTTTTTTTAGTGTTTATTTACTTTTGAGGGGGAAGCATGGACATGAGCGTGGGGATGGACAGTGGGAGATCTGAAGTTGACAGATCTGCACTGACAGTAGAGAGCCCAATGCGGGGGCTCGAGATCACAGCCTGACCTGAAGTCAGTCACTCAACCAAATGAGCCACCCAGGTGCCCCACAGAGGCATCACCATAAAGACATTTTGATAGTGAACTTCAATGTCATTGTTTCCTCTAGGATGGTTCCAAGAAGGGGTCCACTGAAGTGTCTCTCAGGGGAAGAAAGAGAAGGGTCTAGGTCAGGGCTCTGAGGTCCATCCTGAGTGTCTGCGTGGAACTAACAGGCCAGCAGGGGATAGGTGGCCGGTCCTAAGCCGGCAGAGGAAAGGAAAGAACATAGAATGGGTCAACGGAGCTGCTGGGCAGGGGCAGGCTTCGGGTGGCGTTGAGGGAGGGGAAGGTGTGTTTGGGGCCTGTGCGGAGGCAGGCAAGAGTCAGATCTCTGTGCTGGATGTCTACAGTCTCATGTACTGGAAGACAGGCCTGGGAAGGAGGGAGCAAGGACTTCGAGGAGGTAACTTGCTACAAAGTTACTTTTGTTTCCTTATCAGTTTTATTGAGGTACAATGTATACACAGTAGAACGCGTCCATCTTAAGTGCTCAGTTCATTTGTAGAACCAGGGGATCTCTGTAACCAGCAGCACGATCCCCATGTATGAGGTTTCTGTCGTCCCCAAACAGGGTGCTGGTTAGTCCTTCTCCTGTAGCATGTCACATCACAGCCCGTGGCCCTTTCCCCAGCGGGTGAGCTGGCTGCACACGCCCAGCGCCAGGCAGAAGGAAAAAGCCCCATGTTTTCGTCTACGTCCTGGACACCGTCTCGCTTTTAAAAGCGCTGATTCTGGAGCCACATTACCTGGGGCCAGCCCCAGCTCTGACCCAGGGGTGCGGTGCGGTGGGGACGACGAGCGCCCCTTTCCCTGGCCTTGTGGC
Organism: Hyaena hyaena; assembly: GCF_003009895.1. NCBI lineage: Eukaryota > Metazoa > Chordata > Mammalia > Carnivora > Hyaenidae > Hyaena > Hyaena hyaena. The sequence goes on along the minus strand of NW_024081437.1, from coordinate 643,693 downwards.
ACCTGGGAGGTTCCTGCAGGTGCTGGCTGTCACGGTCTTGTTATTCCAGTTTCGCGATCCTGAGTATGGTGAATGGTTTGGCTACCTGAACCGCGAGGGGAAGGTCGCTCTCACCATCAAGGGGGGTCCTTTCAAAGGTGAGTGGGGGACAGGGCAGGGCCGGAGAGGCTCGGGGCAGTCGGCTATCCGTGGACCTCCCAACCCGCTGTCGTGCCTCTCCCCGCAGGCTGCTTCCACGTGCCGAGGTGCCTCGCCATGTGCGAGGAGATGCTGGACGCCCTGCTGAGCCGCCTCGCCCTCGCCCAGAGCCCCGGCACGCGGTCCACTCCCGCCGTCCCCAGCCCCGAAGGCGCGAAATAAAACCGAGCCCGCTCCAGTGGCCATGTGCGCGCGTCTGTGGGGGCCGCGGGAGGAGGGCGACCTCCGAGCGGGCGGGAAGGTACCGAAGGACCCGGACCGGTAGCGCCCCGCGCGCTGGACCCGCCCACTCCGCCGACAAGCCCGCCCCGCGCCGGGGCTCGCCGGGCCATTGGCCCGCGCCGCGCCGCGCCCCGCCCCGCGGACGGGCCCCACCCCCCGCACCGGCCCACCCCCTGCATTGGCCGAGCGGCCACGAGGGCGGGTTCGGCGGCGCGCACTTCCGGCCCGTGCCCGGGGCCGGGTGCGCGCCGCCCCTTCCGCCGCCACTCCCGTGAGCCCGGAGACCCAGCGCTAGCCCCAGCCCCGGCCTGGCCGCCCCGGCGTCGCCCTGCAGCGCGGCGGCAGCTGACTGCGCGTTTACGATCCGCTGGGAGCCGCGAGCCCCGCCGCCGTTATGAACATCCGCAATGCGAGGGTGAGGGGCAGGGGCGGGAGGCTGTCCGCGCCGCGTGGGTGCGGGGGCCGGTGGCCGCGTGCGCATGCTCCCGAGGGGCCCGGCCGAGCCCGGGGCCGGCAGCCCCGCGTGCCTGCGGCCACAGGGCACGGACAGGTGAAGGCTACCGTCCCCGTGGGGTGGACCTACCGGAATAGGGATGTCGGGACTCCGCCGGATGGTTTCCCGGAGCCTCCCGGCGCTCACGTCCCTTCCCGGAACAGATGATCTTTGCACAGCGGCTGTGCGCCGCGCCTATGAAGAGACAGATAGTCGCGGGCGCCCGCCCAGCCCTGCGGGGGTGGGGGTCGGTGAGTAGACAGGGAGCAGGGTTCTAACGTGGCGGAGGCCTACTGAGTCACCACAGCCCCTGGGCCTTCCCGCCCCGCAGCCGGAGGACCTGATGAACATGCAGCACTGCAATCTCTTGTGCCTGCCCGAGAACTACCAGATGAAGTACTACTTCTACCACGGCCTCTCCTGGCCCCAGGTGCGCGTCCCTGCACTTTGCGGACGGGGCCGGTGTCGGGGGTGGGGGGGGGACCAGGCCAAGGAAACCCAACGGGGGCGGCTAGGGAGCAGCGGCAGTGGGGTGTGCGGAAGGAAACCAAGTCACTGGCCCCGGAGGTCAGGAGCTGTCACTGAACTCGCCACCCGTTCCGTTTCTGTCATGCGCACAGTGACAGGCTGGCAGAGGGACCAAGTGTCTGCCTCCTCCAGCTCTGACAAGAGGTCCTTTTCTGACTTCTTTCTCCTCCCTGTCACCTAGCTCTCTTACATCGCAGAGGATGAGAACGGGAAGATTGTGGGGTACGTCCTCGCCAAAATGTGAGTCATGAAGGAAGGAGACCGAAGCCTGGGGGGTGGGCATCAATGTGCGCCTGCTGGATGCTGCCTGTATTGCTTTTCCTTGTCTTAATTAATCAATAGACTGCTTTTTGGTTCAGTTTTGGGTTTACAAAAAACCCAGTGGCAAGTGTAGAGAGAGTTCCCACGTACCCCTTGCCCTCTGCCCCGTACTTTTCTCTGTCATTAACGTCATGCAGGATGTTGGTGACAGCTGATGAACCAGTATTGCCATGTCATTACTAAGGTCCCTGCTTTATATTCGGGTTCACTCTTTGTATTTTAGCCTTCTACGGATTTAGACAAATGTGTAACCAGGGGTGTCTGCCTTTATAGAATCAGAGTAGTTCCACCGCGCTGAAAATTTCCTGTGTTCCTTCATTTCTCTCCTCTGCTTCCCCATGGCAGTCACTGATACACGTACTTCCTGTCTCTGTAGTTTTGCCTTTTTCCAGAATGTTCAATGACTGTAATCTTAACAGTATGGAGCCTTTTCAGACTGGCTTCTTTCACTGCAGTCCTATGCGTTGAAAGTTTCCCACATCTTTTCAGGGCTTGGTAGCTCATTTCTTTCCAGCACCATCAGGATTTCCATTGTAGTCTGTTGACACTGCACTTGTCTTTTGGCTACACGAGTGGATTTCAGTGTCTCAGCTGTCCCCCACGGCGGGTCTCGGGGAACTTTGGAGTCACCAGAGGACTTGGTGCTCCTGCTCTGGGCACATGCTGGGGGTGTGGGCGCTGGGTGCATCTGTACCAGGTTCCTCTCTAGCCTCTCGTTTCTTGCTGTAGGGAGGAGGATCCAGATGACGTGCCCCATGGACATATCACCTCCCTGGTGCGTGGGGCTCGGCCGGGGTTGTGGTGGGGGGTGGAGGTGGGCTTGCCTGGGGCAGCCCTAACGTCCCCCGCCCTCTCCCGTCAGGCTGTGAAGCGTTCCCACCGGCGCCTCGGCCTGGCACAAAAGCTGATGGACCAGGCCTCCCGAGCCATGATAGAGAACTTCAATGCCAAATACGTCTCCCTGCATGTCAGAAAGAGGTGGAAGCCAGGGCTGAGGGAGGAGGAGGGGTGGGGAGGAGATCCTGTCTTGATGGCGGTCCTGGGGTGCCCTGGTTTGGGGGGGAAGATCGGTGGGGGGAGGGGGAGGATACGGATACGCTGTCCCTGTGTGGCCGAGTCTGCGCAGCTCAGCAGTGCCTTGTTCCCTGCAGTAACCGGGCCGCCCTGCACCTCTATTCCAACACCCTCAACTTTCAGTAAGTAGACCAAGAGTTTTCTAATGGAACGGGGTGGTCCCAGCTCTGGCGCGTCAGGCAGCTGAGATGGGCTGAGCCACCTTCCAGGCGGGAGGATGGGGGAGGCAGGAGATGGGGAGCAGGCTGGGCAGCAGGCTGTGGACTCCAGTGTCTGTGGCCACGGCACCTGCCTGCTGGAGTTTGCTGGAGGCGCATCGCCATGCGGGAGAGTGTTTGGTGAGGCTCGCCGTGTCGCTTGACGCTGGCTGGGGCCAGGCGAAGGGCGATGTGGTGAGGAGCACGCAGGTGTTGGGGTAAAGGTTCAGGAGGAGAGGTGAGGGCCCAGGACATGAGGATAAGCCAAGGTGCAGGACTTGGGCTGAGCTGGCACCTAGATGCATCTAAGAGGGACCAGGAGGAAGGAGAACGTGGTGCTACAGAACCAGCACTTCCAGGCAGGTAGGGCCGTCGGCCAGAGCAGTGGAAGGATCCAGAGCCCTGGGTGTCCTGACGGACGAGGGCAGGTCCACTCGGGGACGTGGGAGTCTCTGTGTGCCTGGCACGGGACAGAGAAAGCCCGGCAGGGAAGTCATATGTCCAGGACACGGCGGCGAAAGCTGCCGGAGAGCGAGGCTGGGCCGGGGCCCCGCTGAGACAGCATTCAGCTCCGGTTTGGTGGCGGATAAAGAGGGACTGTTGGGAAGGGCGTTCCAGGAGGGATCTCTGACCGGGACGTAGCTGTGTCCCGCGGCTAGCAAGCCCACGGTCTTAGGGCTGGCAGGGCCCTCCTAGGCCGTGCAGCCGCAGCCGCTGAGCTGCTCAGAGCGGGGGCCACATGGCCTGGCCGTGACTGTCAGGAACGGAGGCCGGGGCACCTGCAGCGCTCCGCCTCCTCGGTTCTAAGTGCCAGGCCCGGGAATGCGCCTTGCTTGCTCAGTGAGTGACACGGAACCGGGTGTGGAGGCAAGGGCACAGCTGAACCCAGGGCTGCAGCTCACATTCTGGGTGAGGGACACGGGACAGGGGCAGGCCCCAGGGGGGTGGAGGCGCCGGGTGCTGCTTGCCGCCCACTGCCGGCCCGCGCAGAGGAAGGCCACGTTGGAAATGGGGCTCGCTGTCTTCAAAAGGGCCCTTCGGGGAGAAACAGATACCCTGGCTCGCTGGCAGCGATGAGACGCTAGAAGGACGAGAATTTGTCCCCTGATTTGGGTCGTCCTTTTCTCCACCTCCCGCCCCCAGGATCAGCGAAGTGGAGCCTAAATACTACGCAGATGGGGAAGATGCGTACGCGATGAAGCGGGACCTCACCCAGATGGCTGATGAGGTGAGTGTCCTGCGGGGCCCGGGCCACGGGCCTCACAGATGCAGAAAAGCAAGGCAGAGCACAGGAGGCCCTGCGGCGCTCAGGGGCAGCTGGGGGAGCGGAGACGGTAGGAGGCCCTCTGGCCAGAGGCGACGTGGACTGGTGGCAGCCTTGGCGGCCATGTTGCCGGGAGTCATGGCCCCGTTCACGTCAGTTTCTTCAGCTGACAGGTGGGGAGCTGGGCCCTGGTGGGGATTAAAGGAGTCTATCGCCCCGAGATCCCATTCTGTCCAGAAGCCTGTGCCGCCTGAGGCGTGATGTGAGAGGCGAGGGAGGAGGGCCCTCGGTGTGCTGAGAACTAGGGCCTCCCGGGGCTCAGGGGTAAGACAGCTGGGCCGAGGGGGAGAAAGTCAGCAGCCTGCCCCAGGCTCCTCAGGGGCCAGGGCTGCTCAGAGGGCTTTGCAGCCGACCCCAGGGCGGGGGGGGGGGGGGGGGGGGGGGGCAGGGGCACCCTCACTGTGTGGGACCGGAAACAGGTCCCCAGAGGGCAGAGCCAGGACTCCACCCAGGTCTTCTGACTCAGTCCTGCAGGCTTCCCTGAACCCTGGCTTGGGTGGCGAGGGGGGCCTCCGTGGCCTGGAGGCTCAGACCCGTCTCCTTCCTCCTGCCTCTCCCTGGGCTCCTGGCGGCAGCTGAGGCGGCACCTCGAGCTGAAGGAGAAGGGCAGGCACGTGGTGCTGGGCTCCATCGAGAACAAGGTGGAGAACCGAGGCAACTCGCTTCCAAGCTCGGGAGAGGCCTGCCGTGAGGACAAGGGCCTGGCTGCTGAAGATAGCGGTGGTGACAGCAAGGATCTGAGCGAGGTCAGCGAGACCACAGAGAGTACCGATGTCAAGGACAGCTCAGAGGCCTCCGACTCGGCCTCCTAGAGCCTGCACTTGCCCTCCCCCCCCCTCCCCCAACCCGCCCCTCCTGTCCTCGCCCTCGAGGTTTCACAATAAACTTCACCCAGTGGCCTTGGGGAGTTTGTGTGTGCTGCTGTGCACCGTGGCGGCGGGGGGTGGGGACTGCCTCTCCCCGGCCTCTCTGTGTCCCCGGCATGTGGACCTCACAGCCTTGTGGCATGGCGCATCCCGCCCAAGTAGAAGGAAAGAGCATTATCAGGGGTTTGGAGGTGGGTCTCCCAAGCCTGATGGCTCTCGGCACCTTTGGGCCCAGGGAAGGGAGACCCTGGACTTCCGGAAGCCAGAAGGAGCAGATGCTCTGCCGCTCCCTTGCTGGGCTCCTGATGCATAAAGTCCAGCTGCTCGCTGGGCTTCTCCGAGGCTGTCCTTCCTGGTACTGCCCTGAGCCCTGGCAACCGTGCTGGATTCCTCCCTCCCCTGCCATCCAGAAGGTCGGCAAGGCCTGTGTGTTCGACCACCAGAATACCCGTGGATGTGCTCCCTAACCTAAGCCTTCATTTGCAAATAGCGAACAGACCATTGTTAGCAGAGTCTTTAGGTGTCTGGAACTGAGCCGGCAGTGCAGTCCCGTGTCGCCTTACTCCTGCCCCCCGTTTCCCCTGTTAATAATTTTTCTTTTTTTTTTCTTTCTTTCTTTCTTTTTTTTTTTAATGTTTTATTTATTTCTAGGGGAGGGAGAGACAGCGTGAGCAGGGGAGGGTCAGAGAGAGAGGGAGTCACAGACCGAAACAGGCTCCAGGCTCTGAGCTAGCTGGCAGTCAGCACAGAGCCCGACGCGGGGCTCGAACTCAGGAACCGCGAGATCATGACCTAAGCGAAAGTCGGACGCTCAAGCGACTATGCCACCCAGGCGCCCCCTGTTAATAATTTTTCTATTAAATGTTTTTGTTATAGTTGATGAGCCAATAGCGAAACATAAACTATAGTCCAGGGTTTATTTCCCTATCTTTATGTTGTGCATTCTATGTTTTCTTTTAATGTTTTATTTTGGGGTGGGGGGGATAGTGTGAGCAGGGGAGGGGCAGAGAGAGAGGGAGAGAATGCTAAGGAGGTTCCGTGCTGTCAGCATAGAACCCGACTCAGGGCTCCAACCCAGTGAGATCATAACCTGAGCTAAAATCCAGAGTTGGACGCTTAACCAACAGAGCCACCCAGGTGCCCCTCTGGGTTTTCACAAATGCACCATGTCATCTCAGGGAGAATATAAACCCTTTTTTATTATTGTAGTTGACACAATGTTACATTTCAGGTGTACAACAGTGACTTCCCAAGTGTACGCATTATGCTGTGCTCGGGAACGCAGCTACCCTGTGTCACCATACAGTGCTGTCACAGTACCATTGTCTATCTTCCCTATGCTGTGCCTTTTAGTCCTTGACTTACTCCAGAACTGGAAGCCTGGCTACCGCACTCTCTTTCCCCCGTTCTGCCCATCGCCCCACCCCCTCCCCTCTGGCAACCAGCAGTTTGCTCTGCGTTTCTGGGTCTGTTTCTGTAAGTCCTCCGTTTTTCATGGCTTTACTCCAACCCTAAGATCTGCTCCTGTGCCTTTGTCCCCGTCCTTCCCTCTGGCTGCAGCACTATCACTTGCTGCTGTTAGCCCCTGGCCAGGCCGTGCCGGGGCTGCCCACCTCCCAGCGGAGCTCAGCACTCCGGAGCCGTCACTGTACTTCAGGCGCCTGCCACCGCAGACGGTACCCCGCGCCCCTGCTAGGCTGAGTAATTCGCCGCCGGGGGCCCGGAGCTCCGTTCTCTCTTTGGCTGGCGCCTGGCACGTGACCCACAGGCGGCCTGAGAAGCCGAGACAAGAGAGGGGGAGGCCGGAAAAGTGCGCCTGCGCAAGCCCGCCGGCTCGCCGTAGGGTGGGGAGGCGGAGTCCCGCCCCTCCCCGTGCGTCTGACGTCAGACCCTTCCGCTTCGCAAGCCGCGGCGGGCGTCTTTCCCAGGCTCTGACTGGTCTGGCGGCGGCGGGGCTGGACTTCCAGCGGCGGGGCGGGTATGCGCGCTGCCTCGGCCGCGCCCCGGCGCCGGTGGGAGGGAGCCGCGGAGGCTCCCACGGCGGCGCCGAGCTGCACTCCCCGCCCACAGGGACCTGGACCGCCCTCTGCCCTCCGCGCCCTGCGTACCCCGCGGCGGGTAGACGCTGGGCCGCCCCCAGGCGGTCGGATTTCCTGGGCGGAGGTGGCGGCCGCGGCGGGGCGGGAGGGGAGAGGGGAAGCCGCAGGCCCGAGTGGCCCTTGGGGCCCAGCGCTTCCCCTGTCTCTGCAGCGCCCGCCCCTGGGAGGGGACGCCTCGGTGTCGGCTTGCTGAGCTGAGCTGAGGCCGGAAGCCCGGCCTCCGCTTACCTCCTCGCCGTGGGCCTGGGGGTGGGCTCCGGGGACGGCTCCCCACAGGACGCACCTATACGCAGACCGGGTGCACAACCTTGACCCTTGAAGCCCTCATCCTTTTTTTTTTTTTTTTTAAGTTTATTTATTTTGAGAGAGAGCTGTAGCAAGCATGAATGGGGAAAAGGAAGAGAGAGGGAGAGAAAGAGAATCCCAAGCAGGCTTTACACTTTCAGCTCGGAGCCCATGCGGGGACTCGAACACACGAAACTACAGATCATGACCTGAGCCGAAACCACGAGTCTGAGGTCCAATTGACGGAACCACCTGGTCACCCCAAAATTATTTTTTATTCGCTTAGTAATCTCTGCGCCCAACGTGGGGCTTGAACTCACTACCTTGAGATCAGGAGTTGCACGCTCTTCCGACTGAGCCAGCCAGGCGCCCCTCTGAAGGCCTCACCCCCCCCCTTTTTTTTTTTTTTTTTTATGTTTTTATGTGTTTTTGAGACAGAGAAAGCACGAGCTGGTGAGGGCCAGAGAGAGGGAGAGAGAGAGAGGAACCAAAGCGTCCTCCATGCAGACAGCTGACAGCCCCATGTGGGGCTCGAAGAGGGGTGTGATCATGACCGGAGCCGAAGTCAGACGCGTAGCTGACTGCACCACCCAGGTGCCCCTGAAATCCCCATTCTTAAACTTCTGGAAAGCAGGCTTGTAGGAAAATAGGGGCCTCACAGCATCTTCATGTGGGACCTTCACTGCCTGATTCATGCCCTCATGTAGTCTCGCTCTGACCGGGTTAGCTAACAGTCTCCCCATTGATCTCCTCTCCGTCTAGTCCGTCCATTTGAAAGTAGGGGCTGAGGCCAGTTCACAGCAGTTTCCTGTGGGCTTGATCTCTGTGCATGGCTCTGCCGGATGGGTGAGGGACACTGAGGGACCTGTCAGGGCTCAGATGGAGGGTGGGGGACAAGGTGTGTTGGAGTTAGCTGATGAGGTGCATGGGTTCCAGACACAGGAGCGGGTTTGGGGGTGCGAGTGCCTATGCGTGCTTCTGGACGGGGCTCCCGGCCTTGCTGGAGGCCTCAGACAGTGGTACTGCTGAGACTACCCTCTGGAGGCCCAGGTCCCGGGGCTGCTGGCATCCGGCCAGCTCCCAGGCCTCCCAACCCAGTCCCCGTGGACACATGCTGTCTTGAGAGAAGGGCCTTGGTACAGGGCAGGGGTTGGGGCGGGTGGTCGGGGAGCTGAGGAGGTATGTTTTCCCCTTCTGGGCAAAAGAACCGTTCATAGTTTAAAGGCAGGAAGTACCTCCGCAGCCTCCCCTTCCGCCCAGAGCTGTAGGTCGAGGTCATATGTGCCCACGTCTGCACAGGGCCTGACGTTGACATGCACGCACACACGTGGCTGCTGGGACTCCTTGCCCTGGGCACTACGGGCCTGCCTCCCCCGGCACAAGCCTGGAGCTGAACTGCCTGGGCCCCTCTCCCGCCATCTTTCCCCTGGGGTCTCCCTCCCAGCCAACTGGAGACCACTGTCTAGCCCTGCTTGTCAGCTGCCACCTGCATCGTGCCTTCCCAGTTTAATGGAGAAACTCTGTAGCCGTCCGGCTTCCAGTTGGTAGAGGGGGGTGGAGGGAGGCCCCAAGATCTGCCCTCGGGCTGGCGAAGGCCTTGCTCTGAAGGGGGAAGAGGATGGCTGAACCCCCCAGCGCCAAGCCTAAAACAGGGCAGGTGCAGCTGCAGGGGGAAAGGCAGAGGAGTCTCTTCCGGCAGCAGGAAGTGGTAGGAAGTGGTAACTACCTATGGGGAAATGAGGCTTGTTCCGCCCTATGGGGTTGAGCAGAAGGGGAACCTTAGCCAAACCCTGCTCTCCTGCAACAAGGGGGGCCCTGGGGGAACAATGGCCGAGGTTATGTTCTCCCCCGCTGACTTTCCTTCCCCACCCACCCTGGGCACTTCCCAGCAGCCTCTCCAGCCGTGCACTTCTCTCTCATGGCTGCAGTTGAGATGGGTAGGTCCCGTCTGCTGTCCTGGGAGTCTGGGGGAAGCAGGTGACCCAGGGGAGTCCAGGGCCCGGAGCAGCTATGGTAGCACAGCCCACTGGCATCGAGGGCCCCGTGGCGGTGCTGTGAAGGGCGTGGTTGCGCAGTGGCGAGCAGACCGCCTTCTGGCGGCTGCCGGCTTGCTGGAGACGTTGAGGCTCTCACCCAGGCCCTGGCTGCCCGGCAGCTGAGCATCAGGCACGGGCGGCCCAGGTGTGTGCCCAGCGCTCGGCACGAGGGGGCGGCAAGGTCCAGCCGTAGCGGGACCCGCCAGGCTGGAGCCCCTCACGGGCATTGCCGGGGCCGCCCCGCCCCGGGAGCCGGGCGGAGGGAGGGGGCTGGGGAGGGGGCGGGGCGGGGCGGGGCGGGGCTGGCGCGGGGTGCCGGCTGCAGAGCCCCAGGTCCAGGCGCCCGGCCCGCTCGCGGCCGCGTGGGAGCAGCGGGGCTCGACGGCGCGGCCGCCCGGAAGCCATGGCCGCGCACGGGAAGCTGCGCCGGGAGCGGGGGCTGCAGGCCGACTATGAGGCGCAAGTCAAAGGTGAGAGGGCGCTCCCGGCCCAGTTCCCTTGCGGAGACCCGGAAAAGTCCCGCCGCTGGCCCAGGGCCCGCTGCTCCCCTCCCCGCTCCCTCCCCCCCCCCCAAGCCCAGCGACCCCCGGAGCCGGTTGAGGGAGGGAGCCCGAGCCCGAGCCCGAGCCCGAGCCCGCCTCTCCGCCTCCCCGCCTCCCTTTGGCCTCAACCGCGGGCTGTTCCCCCTTCCTCCCCTCCCTTCCTTTGGTCGCTCTGCCCTCCTTGGTTTCCCCTGCACCTCGCCCAAAGAGCCCGAGGAGGGAAGGGGGCACCCGGTGCCCCCTTGAAAGTGGCATTCTAGCCAGAGTGAAATCGAACACCTCGGTTTTGCCGAGGAGGCCGAGGTAAGGGAGTCTGCGTGCCTAGGTGGCTGGAGCAGTGATGGCTTTGCCTTGAAACCGGTTTTTGCCCTCTCGTGGGCGCCGCGGGGGCCCAGAGTTGAGGGCCGCCGTCTGTGGGTGACAGTGGCTCAGTGACCACTAGCCTTAGAGACACAGCAGGGCCAGCTGGGCGGCACTCTGGGCCTGGACGTCCTCGGGTTCTGATAAACACTTTGTGCAAATCTCATGCAAATCAGCTTTGCAAAGTCGTAGTCGGCGGCAGAAGCCGGTCTATTCAGGGCGCCGGAACTCCTGCGAAGGAAAGCAGGGAGCATCCAGTGGCAGCAGCTGCGGCCCTAAACTTTCCCGCGTCTTCAGACGTGTGACCCCAGAGTTCACTCTCCATCGCTCTCAGGTGGAGACAATGACCCCTAACCTGCCTCCCCAAAACGTCTGGAGGCTGAAGGACTTTGGAAACTCTTCACTCGGCAAATATGGGTGGGTTAATTCACAGTGAAACACCGGGACTTTGAGCAAGGCCGTCCTCAAAGTGTTCCTTGCCTGCTCGAGGCTTCCAGTGACTTTAGCTTGTAAACCCATCCTCCCCCCAAAGAAACTTGTTACCATGCTGGAAACAAACAAACAAACAAAAACCCGGATCACCGTCTTGACACCCTAAATTGTGAAAGGTCAGCACAGTCGTGGTTTCGGTGGCCATCTTCTCTTCTGCTTTGCTCGTCAGCAGAAGTGAGAGCGTGTGCCTTGCTCACAGGAAGTGCTGGTGGGGCCCGAGACCCAGCTCTGCAATTCAGGCGAATGTGGATTCCATCCTTCCTTTCGACAGACAGATGTTGCGCACACGTCTTTTCTGTCCCAGGCCCGGGGAATACAGCGCGTGGGGAGCGCCTAGCAAACACCCCCTAACACGACTGGGCTCAAGTATGATGCTAACCACTCTGGAAGGAGAAAGCGCAGAGGTCGAGAAAGGGAGTGGGAGGAGGCCCGGAGCTAGTTTGGGGGGAGGTTGGGGAAGGGTTGAAGATGAGTGCATCTGAGCTGAGATCTGCGAGCTGGAGGGTGGCGGCCCTGGGCCGGCTGCAGTGGGGGGGCCGTGGCAGCTATGCACCAGCTCGCTGCATTCAGGTGGTGCTAAGTCAGGGGTCTACTTGACACCAGCCAGCGGACGTTCCAGCCGAGGCATGGCTGCCCTGAAGAACAAATGAAACCGGCTGGCGTGCTGTTTTGTTCCACACCGTTCAGTTGTCATTGTTCTCCGGGGACCTGTTGCTCTGGGAGGGCGGGGCAGACGCCAGAGGAAGGTGAGGCGAGTGGGGACACTTCAGATCTTTCTTGGAATGAAATGAGATTCAGTTTTATGTCAAAACTGTTACCCTGATTCGGTGAAGACTGTCCAGACTGCAAGCGGCCAAGAGCCCGCTCCACATGGCGCATGGAGCGGAGAGCCAGGAGTCGGAGCCCGGCCTCGGTGGCGGGTGTGAGCACTCTCACTCGGCTCTGCCCTGCTCTGCATTGGCTTCCGGGTGAGGAAGTGCCCCCGCCTCTGGTGTCTGTTTACTCAGCTTGACCCCTCGGTGGAAAGAGAGCGCTCCTATTCAGCAGTTGGGGGGAAAGCCTGCAGACTGCGGGCCCCCGGGCCCCACATGGAGCCAGTCCTGGTGGTGGATGGGGGCAGAGGGGCTCAAGAGTTGGCTGTGCATGTGGCCGCATCTGGGGCGCCTGGAGTCCTGGAGAAGGACCCGGGGGCTGAGAATAAGAAAGAGACCTTCTCGGGGCAGCTGGGTGGCTCGGTCCGACTTTGGCTCAGGTCATGATCTCCTGCTTTGTGAGTTTGAGCCCCACATCGGGCTCTGTGCTGACAGCTCAGAGCCTGGCGCTGCTTTGGATTCTGTGTCTCCCTCTCTCTCTGCCCCTCCCTACTTGTCCTCCCTCTCTCTCTCTCTCTCTCTCTCTCAAAAATAAATAAAAATTAAAAAAAAAAGAAAGAACGCTTCTCCAGAGGGAGGGCAGACGCGGAGATGGGGCTGCCGGGCGAGCAGCGCTCACGGAGGCCGCCCCGCGCCCACAGCCCCTGGGAAGTCACTGGCAGGACAGCAATGCACACAGGACAGGCACTGAGCTGCTTGTAAACAGCTCTTTCAGTGGCCTTGGCTCCTCCTGCCGCTTCTCACCTCCTCTCACACCTGCTCCCTGGCCTTCTCGCCTGGAGTGGCTCCGGCTGCCACCCGAGCTGGGCACTTTCTCTCTGTCACCCGACCTCTGCCTGGCCTCCTCACGGCAGCCTGGGGGGAGCCAGACCGCGGTGCTCAGCTGCTGTGTCTCCTCTCTGTCTCGGTGACCAGCGGGAAGTCCTTCCCTGCCCACGGGCCCTGTGCCGTCTGCCCCCACTGGCGTGTCGCTCACGTCCACCCCGGGGGCAGCTCGCCCCGGCCACACTGGCTCCAGCAGCCTCCACTGTTGCGTGGGCCCGAACACCCTTCTGCACATGCCCCGTGGCCCTCTGTCACTTCCTTCAGCTCCTGGCCCGCCTCGCGTGGAAGGACCCCTCCCTGCCCTCACCTCCAGCTCTGCTCTCACCTCGCTGGGTTGGCCTCCTCGGCACCCCCTGCTCCTGGACATTCTAGTACGTGCGTGGCCACTTGTGGCCTGCACCTGCTTTTCCATCCTGGCTTTGTGAGGGCCCTCGCACCCTGTCTCCACATCTAGAACGTGCCTGGCACGGACTGGGTACGTAATCAACATTGTGCGGAATGGAGAAGTCGATTAATGGCCTTCCCTGGGTGCACGGGCGGAGGTTAGTAAGTGGGCGACCCGTTTGCCCGAAGCCCGGGTGGTGAACTATGACCCAGTAGCCCCCGTGCCCGCCTGGGTGCCCAGTGGGTGGCACAAGTGTTTGTAGCAGGTTGCTTAAGCGTGTCATTCAGGCGGTTCTTTGCTTTAGTGGGGAAAGCAGGGTTGCCAAATCAACCAGCGATAAGGTGTCAAAAGCCAGCCGTGTGGGGGCCCTAGGCGTGGCTCTCTCTGCCAGGAGGTGGGGGTGGGGTGCCCTCTGGGTGGGTGCTGGCGAGTGGAAACTGGGGACCGAAAACAGCCAAACTCCCTCAGTCCCTTTCCTTTGTCAGCCCCCAACCAGCTTGCTCTGGCCATTGGCCCCACCGGTGGGGTGGCCCTTTCCCCTTGGGGGGCCAAGGGCAGGGTTCCCAGCCACTAAAGCCACAAGCTGGCCACAGGCTCGGCAGAGCGCCCTGTGTGTCTGCAGGGGAGGCTGCCCTGCCTGGGGTCCTGGGCGCCCGAAGGGCAGGAAGTGGCAGGGCACACAGCTCAGGGGCTTTCCAGGAGCCGCGGAGTGAGGAGAAGCCCAGCCGAAAGGCACCTGGCTGGGGACAGGGCCACACGGGACTGCGGCAGCTCTGCGTTCCCACCGTCGCGGCAGGCTCCCACCAGCCCGGACCGGCCGTGCTCCCTCTCTGCGCGAAGGGCCTTCCTGTTCTTCAACGGCTTGGGCCTGGCCGGTCCCCTTTAGCCTGAGCCCGAGGTCCCTCTCTGCAGGGCTGCCCGGAGCCCAGCGCGCCTCCCGGGGGTGGGGCAGTGTCCTTCCCCTCCTCCGTCTGGGGGCTGCCGTGGGGGCCTGAGCCGCTGTCCCTGCCCCTCACAGAGATGCGCTGGCAGCTGAGTGAGCAGCTGCGCTGCCTGGAGCTGCAGGGCGAGCTGCGGCGGGAGCTGCTGCAGGAGCTGGCAGAGTTCATGCGGCGGCGCGCCGACGTGGAGCTCGAGTACTCGCGGGGCCTGGACAAGCTGGCCGAGCGCTTCTCCAGCCGAGGCGGCCGCCTGGGGGGCGGCGGCCGGGAGCATCAGAGCTTCCGGTAGGTGCTCATGGCGGGGGTGGCCACGGTAGAGCCCGAGGCTCGCCCCCCCCCCCCCCCCCCCCCCCCCCCCCCCCCCCC
>NW_024081437.1:551802-628899 GCF_003009895.1 Hyaena hyaena | reverse complement strand
GCCCCCCCCCCCCCCGCCGCCCCCCGCCCCGGGTCTGCAGCTGCAGTGCTGGGGCGGTGCTGTGGTCACACTCTCGTCCTCAGAGCAAGGATCTGGAGCAGCAGCTGCAAGAGGAGCTCCTGGAGGTGGTGTCGGAGCTTCAGACGGTGAGGACGGGGCCGGGCCCGCTGCTGTGGAAGCCGCTGCAGGAGCTGGCCGTCCCCAGCCATATCACACCGCCCCGAGCCAGGCTCGAGGAAGAGGAACGAGTGCCCAGGAGAGAGCTGGGGTTTGGGGACCGCAGGCACAGCCCTCTCTCTGCTCTGGGCACGAGGTGGTTGGGCCGAGCGCTCACATGGGATTGGCTAGCTCCTGGGTCCGAATCCCAGATGGCCCAGGGGGAGGAGGGGGAGGCCTGGCTGTGACCGTGGCCTTCAGCAGCGCGGCTTGGCCTTGGTCCTCCCCGCAGGCGAAGAAGACGTACCACGTGTACCACATGGAGAGCGTGAATGCTGAGGCCAAGCTCCGGGAAGCTGAGCGGCAGGAGGAGAAGCGGGCGGGCCGGACAGCCGCCACCGCTACCGCGGCCGCCAGTGAGGCGGGCCCTGTCCGCAAGACCTCCGTCAAGAAGGGAGGACGGCTGGTGGAAAAGGTGGGCCTGGGGGGCGCCCGTCTTCGAAGGCTCTGGTTCTGGCCTTTGTCCCCGCGGGTCCCTGGCCCTCCCTGGGGCCTGCTGGGAGGTGGCGCGTGGATGGAGAACAGCGGGCTGGGGAGAGGACAGCCACACAGCTCTGGTCAGCTCTGCTGGCTTCGGACAGCTCCTCAAGCTGGGGAGGTAGACGCGGGGACAGGAGAACAGTGTCCCTGTGCTCCCAGCCCTCCCCTACCCAGCTGGAGTCCAGAGAGCTTTGGTGCTCCCGAGCCTTCCCTCCCACCCAGCCCCACAGCTGCGCGAAACCTCCCCCCGCCCCCCCCCCCCCGCTCCCCGGCCTCCCACGGTGCCGTCAGCTTGCAGAGGGGACATGGCGTGGGTGATCGGCGGACGCGGTGGGGGGGGGGGACGTTTGAGGTGGCCCCTGAAAGTATGGGGAGGCGCCGAGCCAGGAGCTGCTGAGGCGCACTTGGGGTTGCCGGTCCAAGGTTGTGCATGACAGGGTGGGGCAGTGGGGGGACATTGGGACTTCTGGAACATTTCGTTTGAGGGGCCCGTGGGCCATGAGGGCCAGAGGTCCGCACACGGAGGGGGTGCGGAAGTGGAGATCTCACGGAAGGCCTGAGATGGGGGCCGGCCGGCTGGCCAAGTAGGTGACCCTGGTGTACTTGTGTGCTCTTGAGCAGCGTCAGGCCAAGTTCTTGGAGCACAAACTCAAGTGCACGAAGGCCCGGAACGAGTACCTGCTCAGCCTGGCCAGCGTCAATGCTGCCGTCAGCAACTACTACTTGCACGACGTCTTGGATCTCATGGACGTGAGTGCCGGGCGGGCAGGCTGGGCCCGATGCCCCGTGCCCCGGGGCCCACCTGAGCCGCGTCCTTGCTTCTTCCCCAGTGCTGTGACACGGGATTCCACTTAGCCCTGGGCCAGGTGCTCCGAACCTACACGGCCGCTGAGACCCGCACCCAGGCCTCCCAGATGCAGGGCCTGGGCAGCCTGGAAGAGGCAGTGGAGGCCCTAGATCCTCCGGGCGACAAGGCCAAAGTGCTAGAGGTGCACGCAGCTGCCTTCTGTCCCCCACTACGTTTTGATTACCAGCCCCACGAGGGAGACGAGGTGAGGGCCCCAGCCCCTGCCCCTCAGGCCCCAGGCACCGATGCAATGGGCTCTGTGCTGTCTGGTCTTTGTTGTCTCGGTGGTTCCGTCAGAGGAGTTGCACCTGGCTAAGGAATCGCGACTCCTGCATGCAGCTGACTGCTCAGGCCCTCATTCCATGACCTCGAGGCCAGCGAGGCTCCCCTTCGGTTTGGCCACTTGCACTTGATGTTTTTTGTTGTTTTTAAAAATTTATTTCTGAGAGAGAGACAGCATGAGAAGGGGAGGGTCAGAGAGAGAGAGGGAGACACAGAATCTGAAACAGGCTCCAGGCTCCGAGCTGGCAGTCAGCGCAGAGCCCGACGCGGGGCTCGAACCCACGAACCGCGAGATCATGACCTGAGCCGAAGTCGGATGCTTTACCGACTGAGCCACCCAGGCACCCCTGGCCTCTTGGCATTTGAAGCGAGCAAACTTGTGCAGCTCACTTCTGCAGTTCAGCCAATGAACCCACACATCCCCACCAGCACAGACACAGCAAAAACATCACCAGGTACTAGGTGGGTATATGGTTGTCCATGTATTCCTCCAAATGTTCTGCATGTTTTAGACATTTCGTGATGCGAGGTTGAAGGGAAATGAACCACACCAGCTGGAGAATACAGCTAGGGTCTTTTTACTGCTCTCTGAGCTATTTTTTCCTCTACCAGTTTATCCTGGAGGGCACTGATGGCCTGGGGTTACACGGAGTTCTTAGCTATTCATATTCACTCTGTATTTTGATCCGAGTCACAGTTGAAAAAGTCAAATGTTACTCAAGGCTTACGATGCCACATAGCAGTTCTCTGACTCACCCTTTCTGTTCCCAGTTCCACTCCCCAGAAACAGCCACTTCCCAGTGTTCTAGCTGTTGTTTCTGGGGCTTCCCTCCCTGCATTCAACTTGCACAGCAGCCCGCTAGTTGCTCTTCTACCGACTTCCTCCCAGGGCCGGCTAGTGCTGAGTCGGGCCACCCTCTCCTCACCCTCTGCCCACCGTCGCAGGCAATCTGGGACTCTGCTTGTCTGAAAATGCCTCCATTTTCTCCTTGAAATGGATTGGTAGTTTGGCTGGATATAGAATTCAGGGCTGAAAACAATTTTCCCTTTAGACTGGTAAGGGCACCGCTCTAGGCTTTCAGTGCCGTATGTGAGAAGCCCAATGTCATTCTGATTTCCAATCCTTGCGTGTGACCTGCAAGTTTTCTCCCTGAAGCTTTTAGGAGTCTCTTTCCCCCTTGTAAAATTGCACACTGATGTTCCTCCGGGACCCTGTTTCCTTCGCGGTGCTGGACGACTGCTGGGTGCTGTCACTGTAAAATGGCCCTGAGGTTTAGGGCTCGTATTATTTCTTTGATCGCTTCCTCTCCTCAACTTTCTTGTTTCTCACTTTCAGGAATTCTTGTAACTGGTTGTTGGACCTCATGGGTTGAGGCTCTAATTTTCTTACCTTTTCTCTTTCCTATTCCCCAAACTCTATTCCTTTTAATTCTGCTTCCTCAAGGGAGGTGATTTCCTCAACCCCTCATGGACTTTTTAAAACAATTGACTTTCACAGTTTTTGTTTCTAAGAGTTCTGTTTTGTTTTCCAAATTCCAATTTTAAATAACCCTATGTTGTTTTGTTTACGGATATAATATCTTCTCAAATCATTCTGAAACGGTCATTTTTGTTCTCTTGACATTTTTCTCTGCTCCCTGCATTTTCTGTTTTCTTGCAGTTTTTAAAAAAAAAAAAAGCTTGCTTTTATCTTTCTCTTTCATTTTAGAGCTTCCCTCAAATGGCTGGCAATTCTTGGCCGTCAGTTCATATTTAAGAGGAAGTACTGAGAGGTGGGTTAGGTATTTGACGTGCTCGGGCAGTTAAGTGTCCGCTCTTGGTTTCAGCTCGGGTCATGCTCTCACGGTTCATGAGTTCAAGCCCCGGGTTGGGCTCTGTGCGGACAGCTTGGGGCCTGCTTGGGATTCTGTCTCCCTCTCTCTCTGCCCCTCCCCCACTTGCTCTCTTTCAAA
Organism: Hyaena hyaena; assembly: GCF_003009895.1. Classification (NCBI taxonomy): domain Eukaryota; kingdom Metazoa; phylum Chordata; class Mammalia; order Carnivora; family Hyaenidae; genus Hyaena; species Hyaena hyaena. The sequence continues at coordinate 625,122 of NW_024081437.1, read as the reverse complement.
AATAAATAATAATAATAATAATACATTTTGAAAAATATATTTGATGTGCACAAACAGAGCTTGTCAACAGGGGGCTTCCCCTCAGGGGCTCAGACCATTGCTTTGAGGGAGTCCCCGATGGTGGGGAGTGGGCCAGCATCCTGGTAAGAGGGTGCTCAAAAGGGTCAGCAGGACTTGGGCTGAGATTAGGGCATCTGGGGGAGAGACCTGGCTCTGGCCTAGACACTGTGAGGAAGCAGGTGTAGCTCTGATTGGATGTGTTCATAAATGTCATCTAGGAGGTAAGAGGTCGGGGGAAGGGGGAAGGGTCGCAGTTGCCTGTAGTAGCCTGAACAGAAGGAGGTGTGACTCTTCTTGTGGCTTGGACAGGTCTTGTTTCGATCTGCACCCACATGTCCTTGTGGAGTGGTCTTGCTTTGGTCTTCCTCTGTCGTGGTCACACAGTGACCTTGTCTGATGCTGATGCTGTGTGACAGGCCTTATGTTCAGTAGGCACCCAGTCCCATCTGGGCCGCTCCCGACGGCAGCGGCTGCTTTATTCTTTCTCATTACTAGGAAGTTTTGTCCCCTTCCTTAGCTGTGACTACTGTCCCTAGGTCCAGAATCCCTCTGACTTATCCCTTCCGGAGGGCAAATCTCTAGTTTTCTGCTAATTGTATGGGTTTGGGGGGAGGGTCTTCTAATGTCAATGTCCCCTAGGGCCTGGGTAGAGTTTTTAATTTTATTTTTATGGTAAAATATGCATGAGATTTACCACAAGTGTGTGTGTGTGTGTGTGTGTGTGTGTGTGTGTGTGTGTATCGAGAGTCACTTGCTCTACCAACGGAGCCAGCCAGGTGTCCCCATTTTAACCATTCGGAAGTGTGATACTCAGTGGCATTAAGCACTTTCTTTTTTTTTTTTTTTTTTAATTTTTTTAAATGTTTTTTATTTATTTCTAGGAGAGAGAGAGAGAGAGAGAGAGACAGCGTGAGCAGGGGAGGGTCAGAGAGAGAGGGAGACACAGACTCTGAAACAGGCTCCAGGCTCTGAGCTGGCAGTCAGCACAGAGCCCGACGCGGGGCTCGAACCCACGAACCGCGAGATCATGACCTAAGCGAAAGTCGGACGCTTAACCGACTAAGCCACCCAGGCGCCCCAAAGCACTTTCACATTGTTGTGTAAACGTCCCCACTGTCCATCTTCCCAAACCAAGCTCTGTCCCCATTAGACGCTAACTCCCCCTCCCCAGCACCCCGCCCCCGCCATCCTACTTCCAGCCTCTATGAATTTAGATCTCGAGCTAGACTGCTCTAGATCACTCATACCAGGGGGATCACCCTGTATTTGTCTATTGTGATTTGCTGGTTTCGTTCAGCATAGTGTCCTCAAGGTTCATGCATGTTGTAGCCTGTGACAGGAACTCCTTTTTTTTGAGCGAGCACAAGTGGGGGAGGGGCAGAGAGAGGGGGACAGAGGATCTGAAGCGAACTCTGTGCTGTCAGCAGCGAGTCCGATATGGGACCTGAACACATGAACCATGAGATCATGACCTGAGTCCAGGTTAGGACGCTCCACTGACTGAGCCACCCAGGTGCCCCACCTTTCTTTCTTTTAAAAAAAAAAAAAAGTTTTCTTATTTTGAGAGAGAGAGAGAGAGAGAGAAAGAGCTTGAGCTAAGGAGGGGCAGAGAGAGAGGCTGAGAATCCCAAGCAGGCTCCATGCTGTCACCGCAGGGTGCAATTCCGGGCTCAATCCCATGGACTGTGCAGTCGTGACCTGAGCCAAAATCAAGAGCCTGGTGCTTAACTGACTGAGCTACCCAGGTGCCCCAGGATCTCCTTTCTTTTTAAGGCTGCATAACGTTCTATTCTAAGGACAGATCACGTTTTGCTTATCAGATCACCCGTTGATAGACACTTGGCTTGCTTCCTCCTTCTGGTTGCCCCGAATCCTCCTTCGGTGCACGCAAGTGTGCATCTCTCTCTTCCAGAGGGCTCCCGGGGGGCTCAGTCGGTTGAGCGTCCGACTTCGGCTCAGGTCATGATCTCACGGTTTGTGACTTCGAGCCCCAAGTCAGGCTCTGTGCTGACAGCGCAAATGATTGCTTGGGATTCTGTCTGCTTCTCTTTCTGCTCCTCCCTATCCCCACCCCCGTCTCACAATAAATAAATTTAAAAAATAATAAGCTGCTTTAATTGAGGTATGAATCACATACCGTGTAATCCATCCGTTTAAAGTGTGCAATTCAGTGGGTTCTAGAATATTTGCAGAGTTAATGCACCCATCACCACTATCTCATTCCAAAACGTGTTCACCCTTAAAAAGAAGCTTTGGACCCATTCAGCAGTTACCCCCCACTCCCTTTCCCCAGTCCCAAGCAACCCACTCATCTCACTGTGTGACTTTTTGTTCTCTTTATGAAGTGGTTTTTCTTTTAATGTTTATTTTTGGGAGAGAGAGTATACAAGAGAGCCGGGGAGGGGCAGAAAGAGAGGGAGAGGGAGAATCCCAAGCAGGCACCGCACTTTCAGCGCAGAGCCCCACGCGGGGCTCCAACTCACAAACCGTGAGATCATGACCTGAGCCGAAATCAAGAGTCGGATGCTCCGCCGACTGAGCCCCGCAGGTGCCCCTCACTCATCTACTTCCTGTCTCTGTGGATTTGTCTCTTCTGGACATTGCATGTACGTGGTACCATATGTGCCTTTTGTGTCTGGCTTCTTTCACTTTGTGCAATGGCCTCAGGGTTCACCTGCATTGTAGCGTGGATCGGCCAGGACGGCATTCGTTTTTGTGGCTGAATGACATTACGCTGTCCAGATGTGGCAGGCTTGCTTAACCTTCCCCCACTGCTACACACCAGGCCGCTTCTGTCCCTGGGCTGTTATGCGTGGTGCTGCCGTGAGTGTCTTCACAATGCGTGCCCTGGCCGCCTTCCGGAGTGGCTGTAGCGCGGGGTGAGAAGCGGTGGCCCTGGACAGCAGCCACCGAGGCAGTGGAAACGTGCATGCCTCCCTCGTGCCCACTGCCCAGCCCCACTTCCACGTCTGAGCTTTCTGTCCCCAGGCTCAGCCCTCAGTCCCCTGGACGCTGCCCTACACAGGTGGCTGAGCTCCAGGTGGAGATGGAGCTGCGGGATGAGATTCTGCCCAGAGCCCAGAATATCCAGAGCCGCCTGGACCGACAGACCATCGAGACGGAGGAGGTATGAGTGCTGCGGCTCAGGGAGGGGACACGGGACTGAAGACGTGGAGCCAGGTGGCCGTGGACCCCACTCCCCTTTCTTTCTGACTTGCATTTCCGGTCCCTTGGTTGCACCCATTTCTTCCTCCCCTGGTGCCGTCCCCGCCCCAGGTGAGCAAGACTCTGAAGGCCACACTGCAGGCCTTGCTGGAGGTGGTGGTGGCATCGGAAGATGGAGACGTGCTTGACTCTTTCCAAGCCAGCCCTTCCACCGAGTCCCTCAAGTCCACCAGCTCGGATCCGGGTCCTCGGCAGGCTGGCCGCAGGCGGGGCCAGCAGCAGGAGACCGAGACCTTCTACATCACGGTGCGGTGCGGAGGGTGCGGCTGGGGGGGCAGGGGCAGGGCGTGGGAGGGGCCCAGAGCGGGGATTACAGCTCCGGGCTCTTCTTGGGGCTTCCCAGAAGCTGCAGGAATACCTGAGTGGGCGAAGCATCCTTGCCAAGCTGCAGGCCAAGCATGAGAAGCTGCAGGAGGCCATTCAGCGAGGTGGGCCCCTGTCCTGGCCCTCGGCCGCTCCCTCCCCACCCCCGGGGCCCGGAGCGCCACCTGCCCTGAGCCCGTATCTTGCGCCACCCTTGACCTTCAGGCCGTGCCTTTCTCTGTGCGGGGCGTTGAGGACCTCCTGGCCTGAGACGCACGGCAATGTTTTCTCCTCCCCAGGTGACAAGGAGCAGCGGGAGGTGTGTTGGTGAGTGCTTCCTGCACGGCTGGTCCGGAGGAGTCGGTGCGCCATGGGGGCCAGGCGGCAGTCTGCGCGCCCGCCCCCCCCCCCACCTCCCGGGGCCCAGCTCTCTGCGCATTGTTCTATGGCTTCAATTTTCCACTTTGCCCACCGGGTTCTGGAATACCTCATGGGTTCCAGGGCCCCGTTTGCCTGGGCTAAGGGCTGGGACATCCTGTTCTCCATGCCCCCTGCCCTCAGAGCCAGCTTCCGTTCACCACAGGACCCAGTACACACAGAGAAAACTCCAGAAGAGCCGCCAGCCCCGCCCCAGCTCCCAGTATAACCAGAAACTCTTCGGGGGAGACATGGAGAAGTTTATCCAGGTACCGGCCCTGCCTCACGATGCAGCTGCGTGCAGGCCTGGGGCCCCAGTGTCCCCCACTGCCGACCAATGGCCAACTGCCCCTTCCTGGATGGGCCTTTGTCCGGCCTTCCCTGAGGGAAGGGAACATCCTTCACTAGTAACAGGCATGTACAGAGAGCCTCAGGCAGGAGCCCGTGGGGAGTTGAGCCCATAAACCCCACTTGTGGCTAGTGTGGTACCGGGGATCCTGGACACCGAAATGAAGGCAGCCAGAAAGGTGCGAAGAGAAGAGCTAGCGCTGTAGCCTTTTTTTAATGACGTGATTACACGCTTTGCACGTATTGAAAAGAACCAAAGGACTCCTTCGGTGAACAAATTTGAGTTGCACAATGTCACCTGATTCCCGGTCAACATACAGAATTTGGTTGAGCTTTTACCCGCCCACAATAAACAGCAAATAGTGTTAAGGCCTAAAATGGCAGCAGGGCCGTCAGACACCTGGGAGCGACTGTCACACACCGCATGCCACACCGCATGCCAATAGCCGTAACGGGTTGTTAAGAGAAAACTTACAAGGGAGCAGATGACGAGGAAGGACAGTGAAGCGAACGCCCTCTCTGTTCCCAGAGCTCAGGCCAGCCCGTGCCTCTGGTGGTGGAGAGCTGTGTCCGCTTCATTAACCTGAACGGTAAGCGACCCCCGGGCCCGCCTACTGCCGGCCTGGCGCTCAGCCCCCGGCGCCCGAGCCTGGGGATGGGCCTCGGCACGCATCCGCTCTTGTCCTCCCTCAGGCTTGCAGCACGAGGGCATCTTCCGGGTGTCGGGTGCCCAGCTCCGGGTCTCAGAGATCCGAGACGCTTTCGAGCGAGGTAGGGACCGGCAGGACGGGGTGGGGGTGGGGCGCTGGCCAGAGCTGCTGCGATCGGCCCTCCGCTCTCTCGGTCACCCTCAGGGGAGGACCCACTAGTGGAAGGCTGCACGGCCCACGACCTGGACTCCGTAGCAGGGGTGCTGAAGCTCTACTTCCGCAGCCTGGACCCCCCGCTCTTCCCACCGGACCTGTTCAGAGACTTGCTGGCTTCTGCGGGTGAGGCCAGGGCCTGGGCCCGGCTGGCGGGGGGCGGGTGGAGCGGGGGCCGCTTTCCGCTGGCCGCGGTCATACTCACGCGCTCCTTTCCTCGGGCGGCGGCCTGGGCCACAGAGCTGGAGGCCGGGGCGGAGCGGGCGGAGCTCGTGAGCCAGCTGTTGGCCCGGCTGCCCGGACCGGTGCTGGTGGTCCTCCGCTACCTCTTCACCTTCCTCAACCAGTGAGTGCTCCTTAGGGGACGAGGAGGGCTGCCCACGGGGGTGCGGGGGACGCCGGGCGGGGAGCCCGCTGCCCCTGACCCACGTGCGCCCGCAGCCTGGCTCAGTACAGCGACGAGAACATGATGGACCCCTACAACCTGGCCGTGTGCTTCGGGCCGACGCTGCTGCCGGTGCCCGCGGGGCAGGACCCGGTGGCGCTGCAGGGCCGCGTGAACCAGCTGGTGCAGACGCTCATCGTGCAGCCGTCGAGGGTGTTCCCCGCCGTGGCCGTGCTGCCAGGCCCGGTCTACGAGAAGTGCATGGCGCCGCCTGCCACCAGCTGCCTGGGGTATGCTCTCTTTGAGCCGGGTTCGGTGGCGCGGCACGGGGGAGCCCCCTCGCCTACTCAGACGCCTCGCTCTGACCTCAGGGACGCCAGCCTGGAGGGCCTGGCCGGGGAGAACGAGCAGGAGCTGGAAGCCGGGACCCCGGCCCAGGAGGACAGTGAGTGGGGGGGGGGGGGTTGCGAAATGAGGAGGGCCTGGCCTCGTCTCGGGCCTGAGCGCCCACTCCACCTCCCAGCTCAGACCTCCTTTTCTCCCCAGACCCGGAGGGGGTCGTGGAGGCCGTGGCCTGCTTCGCCTACACGGGCCGCACAGCCCAGGAGCTGAGCTTCCAGCGCGGGGACGTGCTGCGGCTGCTCGAGCGGGCCTCGGGCGACTGGTGGCGGGGCGAGCGCGCTGGCGCCCGGGGACTCATTCCGCACAAGTACATCACGCTGCCCGCGGGGTGAGTGGGCCGCCGCTCGGTCAGCCAGGGTTTCGGCCCGGCCCCTGCCCCGCGTCCTAGCTTCCCCTTGCCCGGGGCACCCACCACCGAGCCCGCCGGCCCCCAACAGGCTGTCCCTCTGACCCCAGTGCAGAGAAGCACGTGGCCGGCCAGGGGCCACAGGCTGCGGGGGAGCCGCTGAGCAGTCCAGACGTCCTCCTGGCCGCGGACTTTGTCCACCGGTGAGCAAGAGAAAGGTGGTTCCTCGGGAAGACTCGCTGTGGTGGCCCCCACTTGCTCACCTCGGCCGGCGAGTGCCGGGCCAGGTCAGAAGGGGCTGGGGTCTGGCTGTGGCCACGCGGACGGGGGCCCAGTGGGCGACAGCCTTGCAGCTGAGGGGCGCCGCAGGAGGACAGAAGGGACCCACCGGGCCAGCCTCACTGTTCCCCCTCCCTTCTGGCCAGCAGGCCAGAGCCATGCGCCCCACCTGAGGCCCCTCTGGGCACACCTGGGGGTCCCTCTGGGCACAGACGGCACTGCTTGGTCCCCACGTCCCCGGAGCGATACGTGGAGATAGACAAGGTAAGAGCGGGGACTGGCTGTGTGGCAGACGGGGGCACCTCTGCTGCGGGGAGTTGGCCTCCCCTTAGGAACCAAACTCTTGGGCGCCTGGGAGGCTCAGTCCGTTGAGCATCTGACTTCGGCTCAGGTCATGATCTCACGGTTCATGGGTTCGAGCCCCGCATCAGGCTCTTTGCAGACAGCTCGCTCAGAGCCTGGAGCCTGCTTTGGATTCTGTGTCTCCCTCTCTCTGCCCCTCCCCTGTTAGTGCTCTGTCTCTCTCTGTCTTTCAAAAACTAAATAAATGTAAAATAAATTAAAAAAGAAAAAAAAGGGAACCAAACTCTTCCCTCCCGAGGTTGGAGTCTGCCCTTCCTGGCCTCACAGCAGCTGGCTGAGCACAGTCCACAGAGGGCCGGGCCAGCCAGGGTGTGAGCCTGGAGGGGGAAGGTTCTTGAGTGGGGAGTGGGGAGGTTCGTGGTTCTTGAGTGGGGAGTGGGGAGTGGCGAGCAGTGTGGGCAGGAGACTCCTGGGCAGGCATGACGTCTAGAGCCAGGATAGGTGACAGGCAATGATGCAGCAGGCACTTGGTGGACCGAAGAGGAGGAACGGGACCGATGGAAGAGAGGCCGGGGAGCCGGGCAGGGTGGTGGTTCTCACAGGGGGAGAGAGTAGGTGCGGCGTGGGGAGACCCGGCCCCCACTCTGATGGGCCGAGCGTGCCCAACGCTGCTGGGTGGGACAGAAGCCCTGGGCCAGCATGAGCGGGAGGACACAGCACAACTGCACGTGAGCCAGCTGTGGCCCGGCGGCCAGGGGGTGAGCCAGGCCACACGGACGCTAATGCCGAGGGCAGCCGGGAGCCCCCAGGGGAGGCGGGCCGCGGGCAGGGCCAGCTGGGGTGCAGGTGGACACCGACCGAGGAGGCCAGGGAGATAGTGGGGATGAGAAGAAGAGGGGGGATCTGGGCCTCAGCCAAAGGAGTCCCCACGTCAGGGCTGGCCTGAGGAGTTGCTGTCTCCAGAGGTGGCTGTGCCCGCCATGCCGAAAGTGGCAAAAGGGAAAGCAGGCGGGGAGGAGGGGCGTGGTGACAGGAAAGTGGCCCAGGACTTGGATCCAAGTGGACACCGGAGCAGCAGAGGCAGCAAGGCCCAGTTCCGGCTCAGGTGGAAGCAGCATGAGCCGGGGGCGGGAGGAGGGGCGGGGCGGGGTGGGGCGGGCGGCGCGGCTCCCACCAGATGCCCTCCCTTTGTCACCCTCCTCCAGGCCGTGGCACAGACCATGGACTCCGTGTTCAAGGAGCTGTTGGGAAAGACCTCCGCCCGCCAGGGCCTCGGGCCGGCGACCGGCCACTCCCCTGGCCCCGGACCCGGCAGCCTGAAGCCTCCAGCCTGCGGCCGCCTTGGCAAGAACAAAGGCTTCTCCCGTGGTCCCGGGGCCCTGGCGTCACCCACAGCGTCCCATCCTCAGGGCCTGGACTCGCCCCTCAAGCACTGACGTGCTGCTCCCTGGCCTGTCCAGCAAGGGCTGGGTTCCTGCTCTTGTCCCCTCTGCAGGGGAGGGTACAGCCGCCCCACCACACCCCTGCCGGCCCCGGCCCCGGCCTGGGCCCCTTTGGGAGGTAGCTGAAGGAGGAGGCCGGGGGCGGGCCCCTCACGGGCTTTGCGGGGAGGGCTTGTTGGGGGCTGCTGGGCCTCAGCTGAGGGTGCCAGCCTGGTGGAGGTGGGCACGCGCTGGCCACCACTTATAAAAACCTGTGCGTTGACTCCCCTGTGCGAGCTGTGCGTGTGTGTGTTGGGGAGGCAGTCTCAGAGGGTCTTTCCACGCTGCCCTACAACCCCTGTTACCCGGATCTGAGGAGTCTCACTGGGTGGAAAATGAGCTGGAACTTTTATTCGGGAAAGCGTGAGGGGGGGGGAGGGGGGAGCGAGAGAGGGCCCCTCCCCCCTTTCCTTCCTCCTGGGCTCCCTGGGACCTCAGGGGCAGGCACTGGCCAGGGTGGGAACCATGTGCCAACACCAGACCCTGGCGTCCACTGTCGCCGCCATAGCCCCTCTCCACACCCAGCACCGAAGAGCTGACCTCTGGCTCTTAGTCCCGGAACCAATTCCCAGACGGACCCCTTTTCCCAGGGGCTCCCAGGGCCAGCTCCAGGTAGGCAGCTGAGCATCGCAGAGCCGCTAGAAGGAAGGCGCCCCCTGGCTTCTCAGGAGGAAGTGTCCTTGGCCAGGAAGGAGCTGCCGGTGGCGCAGGACTCGTCTGGGGCCCCTGGGCTGGGCGGGGCCCGCCTCCGGGACCAGCAGAGCAGGCTGCGCAGCTCAGAGGAGACGCTGCTGCTGAAGGAGGCGTAGATCCAGGGGTTTGTACAGCTGTTGAGGCTGGCCAGCAACATGAGCAGCACGAAGGGGGGCCCTGTGGGGGTGGGAGAGGCTGGGCTGGGGCCGAGAGTGCCCGCGCAGCCGTGCGGCAACCCCACTTGCTTGTTAGGGAATGGCTGTCCACGGGAGCGCACGTGTGCCCGCTCGGGAGGCCCCGGCTGGATGTGCCTGCGGGGGAAAGTGCGTGTGCAGCCAAGCCTGAACGGCCCCCCGCAGCCCTAGCCACAGCTACACCCACCTTCCCGGGGCGCCTTCGGGTCCCACGCTGACCACAGCTGCACGAGGAAGAAGGGTGCCCAGCACAGCACGTACACAATCACGATGACCAGCGTCATCCTCACGGTCTTGGCCATGGCTGCCGACACCCGGGCCCCCTCACTGGGACTGCCTGTCCGACGCCCTCCACGGCAGCCCCCAGCCCTCTCTGCTGGCCCCGGCACCAGGCTGGCGTGAATCTCGCGGAAGATGAGCACCTGGCAGGCAGCGATGCCCAGGGCAGGTGCCACAAACACCATTAGGGCGATCCAGGTGACATAGGCTCGGAGGCCCCAGGGCTCAACAAAGCGGGCCCAGCAGTCAATCACCCCAGTGCCGTCACCCACGTCACGCTGGGCGAAGATGAAGAGCTGGGGCAGGCTGAGAATGAGCGAGAAGGCCCAGGCCACCAGCACCGGCCGGTTCCAGCGAGCTCCGCCTCCGTGGCGGTATGCCAGCATGGGGCGGCAGATGGCGCGGTGGCGGTCCAGTGTCATGGCCAGGATCATGTAGGAGGAGGCATACATGCCCACCATCTGCAGGTACTTGACCGCCCGGCACAGGGCATCAGGCCCACGGAAGCGGTCAGTGGCATCCCACGCCAGCTGGGGCAGTACTTGGAACAGAGCCACAGCCAGGTCGGCCAGGCACAAGTGGCCGATGAAGACATGCATGGGCGCCCAGCGACCCCGCCGGCCCCGGCGCGCCAGGGCGCCCAGCACCAAGCCATTGCTCAGGGCCACAGCCACAAAGACCGTGGAGAGCAGGGCTAACTCCGCCTGGACCAGTAGTGGGTCCCGGGTGTCCGACAGCTCCTTGCTGCCGTTGCCAGGTGGAGTAGGTCCAGAGAGGGGCCGGGGCACAGCTGGGCAGGGGTGGAGGAGGAGGGCCAGGTTAGGGTTTGTGCTGTGCAGGGGGACCTGGAGAGGCGGAGCCAGTGTGGCCTGAGCAGCCCTCAACCTGTGCCTCCTGCTTCCCTCCAGTCTCCCTGCCCCTGGCAGAGCACAAGCGTCTTGCGGTGGGGAGGGGCGTGGGGGAAGGGCAGCCCGTCTCCCAACATCCCCCTCCCCCGTGAGCTCGCAGGGCCATCCCCTCCCCTCCCCACGTTGGCAGGTGAAGGAAGTCTCTGAAAGAGAGGCTTCTCTGCTTCATCCAACCCCACTCAACCTACCTGGCTCATCCCAGTGGAGGGATTGGTGGGGGGATGGGTAGGGGCCCAGGGGCTGGAACCTTACCAGACGTGTTGGATGCCATGAGCACGGTTGGGCTCGGGCAGCTGTCTGGAGCGCCTGGAGGAGACAGGGTGTTGCACTCAGCCCCTCATCCGAGGGGCCAGCCCCACCGCCCAGTTTCTACACCAGGGCCCCCGGAGAGGTGCCACGGTGGAGGGGTGCCTGTCTGTGGGGGCGGGAGGGTGGGGATCCAGCCCGTGTGCAGCTGCGTCTGTGTGTGTTCCCATGATGAGGTGTGGGGAGTACACCCTTAGTCAGATCAAGGCTGGTGAGCTCTGGTCCCCTGAGCCAGACCCGAACCTCAGGGCCGGCTGTGCCCCTCCCAGCACCGGGCAGCTTAACGTGGACACACAAGCCCTAGGACCCACCTCGGCAGCCCACAAGACCTGAAGCAGATGGACAGACCGTTCCCTGCACCGTGCCTCCCCCCGCGGCCCGACAGAGGCCAGGAGACGCGCCCACCCGAGGGCTGGCGCTGGGTGGGGAGAGGTCGGCATGTCCCCGGGGCCCCTCGAAGCCGCTTACCTGTCTGGGCTGTCTGGGCTCCGGGCAGCTGGGCAGTGGCAGGCGTGAAGGTGGCCCCAGAGCTCAGATCTGCTCTCCATCGCCTGCCCCGCCCCAGCCCGGCCTCTGGGAGTGACCTGCCCAGGAGGGGACTTCCTCTCCCTCCCCTCCCCCACGTGCCTCTCCTGGCCTCTTGCCTGTGGCAGCGGGAAGTAGTCCCCTGGCCTCCTGTGCTGCCCTTCCTGTCCCTGCCCTCCCAGGTCTGTCCCCAAGACTCCTTCCCCCAGCTCCTGAGGGCCGGAGCCCCCCCAAGGCAGGTCCTCAGCTTGGCCATCCCCTCACCCCTGCCTGCCCCGCCCCCACAGGGCCCACCTTGCTAGAAGACTGGGTCTGGCGGGGCTCTGGGAGATCAGTTCGCTCAGCTCCATTTCATAAGTGGGGAAACTGAGGCCAGAGATGGGTGGGGCTGACTGAAGATCACACAGCTTTTGCGTGGCACGGCTTGACCCCTTTGCCAAGGCAAGCTCCTTCTGACCCTCTTGGGCCAGGGCGAGGAAGGGGTGAGAGCTGGCGTACTCCCCACTTCGTAGAGTGTTGGCTCCTCCCAGGCCTACGAAGGGCCCGCCCCTCCTCAATTAGGGCTGCGGGAGATGAGGGACAGGAAAGGAGGGTGTGGGTCGGTTCGAGCCAGGGCTTAACGTGCCCCTGTGAGAGCCAGCTTCCTCCCCGGGTCCTGTGGGGGCCAGGGACCCCCCCCTTCCCCTCCTCCCCCACCTGCAGCTACCTGTCCTCGGAGGAGGAGGCTTCAGGTCTCTGTCTGTCTCTCTCTCTGTCTCTCTCTCTGTCTCTCTCGCGCGCACACACACAGACACAGACACACGCATATGCGTGCAACAGCTGTATGCCCACAAAGGCACACACACTTGACACAGATGCAGAGAAACACACTGCGTGGAGGGCCTGAGGGGGGGCTTCCCGGCCAGGGGCTTCAGGCTGGGCTGCCCCCCCCCCGTCGTGTCCTTGGCGTCCAGGACCCCTCCCGCCTTCCCGCCAGCCTTTCCCTCCTGTGCCAGGCCCCTGGCCTGGCTCAGCCAACGCCTGCACAGCCCCTGCCCGAGGCAACGGCCTGCGGGCCCCCCAGGACCAGGCCCCGGGCCCGTCGGCCCTGTTTTCCTGTTTGTCTGCCTCCTCTGATGACCTGCGGGGCTCAAGGCCACAACAGCTCCACACGGGCCAGGCCCAAGTCCGGCCAGCCGAGCCTGAGGCCTCCTCTTCCCGGCCAGGGAGCCCGGGGTGGGGGCGGGGGCCAGCGCAGGCATGCGTCCCCCCCGCCCCGCCCCCTGCACACTGCACCCCTGCACACTGCACATACTCGTGCACATGTGCTGTACATTCAGCACGATCTCTCTCTCACACTCTCACGTGCGCGCACGCGCGCGCACACACACACACACACACACACACACACACACACCCATGCACTACACACGTAATACTTACGTTTTGTGCTGGACCCTTGGGAGACAGGTTGCAGAATGCTGACAGCCTGCATCTGAATGCGTCTGCCATGCCTCCTCAGAGCGAGAACACCCTCACCTTCTCCCCAGTAACCACACCCAGCACGTCCGTCCTGTCTTTTCTCGTCCCCAGCCCAAGGGGCTGGGGCCCGGTCTCCTCAAATACCCTCGGGGTCTCACAGGGGGATGGGACCTCCCTCGTCTGCCCTGTGGGGGGGGGGGTGGGGGGGAACCCAGGCGCCTACAGAGGAGTGTTTGTCCTGGTCTTGCCCCCCCTGCAGCTGTGTGACCTTGGATAGGCCACGCCCAGCTCTTTGGGCCTCAGCCTCTCCCTCCGTAAAATGGGAAACCAAGATGGGCAAAGACCGGGAGCCGGTAGGTGATGAGCACCCTGCACACAGGGCCAGGCTGCAGGCCAGGGCCAGAAGAACCGTTGTGGGTCTCTCTGCCGGGACCTGAGCCAGGCCACACGGGGATGGATCCCAGCAGAGAAGTGACAGGCAGGGTGGGGTCCCTACACCGTGAGGCCACTTCCTCGGCCATCTCTGCTCCCTACACTCCCTGTTTCCTGTTGTTGAGCCCGGGGTAAGAGTCCTGGGGAAGCCCCCTCCCCTCCTCAGTGGTGTTCTCCCAGCTCCAGCGCCGAGAGGCAAGGGAGGGGTTTGGGTCCACCTGCAGATATCAAGGGCAATCCATACCCACAGCTCGCCCCTGCTCAGCCAGAGCAAGCGCTGGGGACTTTCAGGAGGAACTGGGAAGCCACCGCGGCCAGAGGGCATCCTGGAGAGAGTCTGGATCCTTAGCTGAGAGCCCCCAAGGCTGAGGTGCATGCGCGGGTGCTGCACAGGCGCCATGCCAGGTGACATGCTGGGCCAGGCTGGCCGAGTCCCATCGCCTGCAGGGACGAGCTGATCGGAGGTGACAGGCCTCAGGCGGGCCCTGCCCCAGCCACCCCCGGGGGACTAGAAACGGGGCTTGGCGGCAGCTCATGGGAAAAAAGGCTGACTGACTGATGCACCATCAGGGCCACATGAGTTAGCAGAGATGGACCCTGGCTGCCCAGAAGCCCCTGTCCCCTGGGCAGAGTGCACTGACAGGCAGGCACTGACCCGGAGGCCACGCCTCCCTGAGACAGGAAGATGGGCAGGGGTTCTGGACCGGGGACAGGAGGTATCCCTGAGGAATGTTTGGGGCAGGGGGCGGGGCGAGTGGGCCCAGACTCTCCCCAGGGAGCACTGAGAATCGGGTTCTGAAGGACTGGCCAGTTAGCCTCCGTGGGCCTCGGGCCGGGGGCAGGCCTGAGCAGACGCCCCCGCACCCCTGCAGGGTTACATCTGCACAAAGGATGGTGTGGGTGGCCAAAGCGCCGGCCCACACGGCTCCAGCCCAGTGTCTGAGGAGGAGACAGGAGGCGTCGGAGTAGGCAGGTGACCAGAGCCGGCAAGCCCCGGATCTGGCTCTCTCTGTCACTGGCTCGCTCTAATCAGAACGCTTTGCGGAGCAGACAGCAAGTGTACTGGCCCTGCGCTGCGGGTGCGGGGTGGAAGGCCAGAGGAGACGGTTGCCGCCACACCGGGGAGAAATGTGGGGGCCCCGTTAACCGGTTGACAGAATGGGGAGGAAGCACGTTTCTGAGGCCCAGAATAAACCCGTGAAGGGCATTGCAGGGATGAAAGAGGAAGATGAGGGAGCCGAGGCCGTGGAGAGGAGGAGGGGTGACGGAGCCAGGAACACACGCAGGGCAGCGTCTGTTCGGGAGGCCGGAGGGGAGACAGGTGCCGCGGGGTCGGGCGAGGGAGCGAGCTGCCCCAGCTGGACATCGTCCGTCCTGACAGGGTCCCCCCTGCAGACGGCGGATGGTGCGTGGCCGCGGGAGCCTGATGTCACTCAGATACGCAGGAGAGGCTCCAACGGGGTGAAAGGGGTCAGAGGATGGGATCAAAAGGGGCAAAGGTGCATTTCATAAAAACGCGTGCGTGCGTGTCATGAAACCGATGGTGACGGCAAGACGGGGCATCCACTCACCTGAGGCCCAAATGAAAGCGAGTAATTTTTTTTTTTTAATTTTGTATGTCTTTATTTTGAGAGACAGAGACAGAGACTGAGCAGGGGAGGGGCAGAGAGAGAGGGAGACACAGAATCAGAAATAGGCTCCAGGCTCTGAGCCGTCAGCACACAGCCCGACGCGGGGCTCGAACCCACGAACCGTGAGATCATGACCTGAGCCGAAGTCGGACGATTAACCGACAGAGCCACCCAGGCGCCCCATGACTGAGTAATTTTGAAAGTTAGACAAAGCCTGCTTGCAAGTTTCGGGAGGGAGGAGAGTGGTACTTGGAGCCCCGAAGGCTGGCGGGAGCAGGGTCCCCCGCAGGACTGGGAGCACCCCTCGCTTGGGCCGAGGACCTGGGGGGTAGGAGGCAGGTGAGCAGTTGAGGGCTGTGTCCCCAGGGAGGTGCCAACCCGAGGGGAAGGCAGCCCGGCAGGAGGCGTCTCCTTTTTGGTCTGAGTTACCCAGGCACGTGGCTTAAAGTGGCAGATTGTTGGGGGGCACCTGACTTCAGCCCCTTCCAGGGGCTCCCTGGGTAACTGCCGACACCTCGCTCCGTAATGAGCCTCCAGCATTCTTTCCCTGCCACTGCCCCACACCCTTCTTCTTCCCCTCACCTCCCTCCCGTCCACTTATGGCTGTATCGAGGGCATCATCGTTGGTCGGTGCGTCCACTATTCTGCCTGCCACGATGTACGCGAGGATTTTTCTCCTTGTCCTGCCTCACTTTTTAAAATCAGAGGGGCGCCTGGGTGGCTCAGTCAGTTAAGCGTCCAACTTCGGCTCAGGTCACGATTTCGTGGTTCACAGTTTTGAGCCCTCCGTCGGGCTCTGTGCTGACAGCTCAGAGCCTGGAGCCAGCTTCGTGGATTGCGTTTCCCTTTCTCTCTACCCCTCCCCCACTCATACTCTGTCTCTCTCTCTCTCTCTCTAAAATAAATAAAACATTAAAAAAATTTTTTTAAATCAGACTTTTTGAGGTCTGATTAATAGTCAATAAAATTCACAAATTGTTTAATGAGATCTGACGCATGTACACAGTGATACACCACCATAATCATGACGTAGAGCATTTCTATCAACCCAGAAAGTTCCCTCACGGCCCTTTGCAATCTCCTTCCCCCACCTAGAGCCTTGCAACCATGACCTGTCAATCACTATTGATGTGTCTTTTCGAGGATTTTATATGAGTAGAATCATAGAGTATGTAGTATTTTGTGTCTGGCTTCTTTCACTCAACAGAATTCCTTTCTTTCATGTCTGTTATGTGTATTAGGAATTAGTTCCTCTTTTGTGCTAAGTAGTGTTCTTCTGTCTGGATGGACCACAGAGAATTGATTCCATTACTAGTTGATGAACACGTGGGCTATTTCTAGTTTGAGGCTCTTGTGAATATGGCTGCTCTGAATCTTGAGAGCCTTGGTGTGCACATGTTTTAGTTTCTCCAGAGTAAATCCTTAGAACTGAGGCTGGGGGGTCAGTTGATGAGGTCCACTACTTTGTCTCTTTAATTTTAACCATTTTAGCAGTATTTTTTTTTTTTCCTAGGAGGGAGAGAGAGAGACAGCGTGAGCAGGGGAGGGTCAGAGAGAGAGGGAGTCACAGACTCTGAAATAGGCTCCAGGCTCTGAGCTGGCCGTCAGCACAGAGCCCGACGCGGGGCTCGAACCCACGAACCGCGAGATCATGACCTAAGCGAAAGTCGGCCGCTTAACCGACTAAGCCACCCAGGCGCCCCATTTTAGCAGTATTTTATTGGGAACTTATTTTGCATTTTACTTATGACTGGTTATGGTGAGAATCTTTTCATATATTTATTTGCCATTTGCATATATCATTTGGTGAAGTATCTAGTCAAATCCTTCGTCAATTTTTTAAAGTTCTTCCAGTTGCTGAGTTGTAAGAGTTTTTTCATTTTAAATGTATTTTGAATTTTTAAAACTGTTTATTTCTTTATTTTGAGGGAGAGAGAAAAGAACTCAACCGGGGAAGGGCAAGAGAGAAAGAGAAAGGATCCAAGAAGACTCTGTGCTGCCAGCACCGGAACCTGACACAGGGCTCGACCTCATGAACTGTTAGATCATGACCTGAGCTGAAATCAAGAGTCAGACGCTTAACCCATTGAGCCACCCAGGCATCCCTCACTTTTAACATATTTTGGACACAGGTTCTTTAAAATGTTTTTAATGTTTATTTTTGAAAGGGAGAGAGACACAGTGTAAGCAGGGCAGGGGCAGAGAGAGAGAGGGAGACACAGAATCTGAGAGCCCAATGCAGGGCTCGAACTCATGAACCGTCAGATCTGAACTCACGACCTGAGCCTAAGTTGGATGCTGAACCGACTGAGCCACCCAGGCGCCCCTGGATACAAGTTCTTTAAAATATATGTTTTGCAAATATTTCCCCCAGTACGTGGCTTGCCTTTTCACTGTACTACAGTCTCTTTTAAGTAATCTCTACCCTGCAATGTGAGGCTTGAACTTACAACTCTGAGATCAAGAGTCCCAAGCTCCATCAACTGAGCCAGCCCCTAACAGTCTCTTAAAAAAAAAAAAAAAAAAAAATCTAAAAGATCTGGGGCGCCTGGGTGGCTCAGTCGGTTCAGCGTCTGACTTCGGCTCAGGTCATGATCTCACAGTTTGTGGGTTCGAGCCCCTCTTCGGGCTCTCTGCTGACAGCTCAGAGCCTGAAGCCTGCTTTGGATTCTGTGTCTCCCTCTCTCTCTGACCCTCCCCGGCTCACGCTGTCTCTCTCTCTCAAAAATAAATAAAACAGGGGCGCCTGGGTGGCTTAGTCGGTTAAGCGTCCGACTTTCGCTTAGGTCATGATCTCGCGGTTCGTGGGTTCGAGCCCCGCGTCGGGCTCTGTGCTGACTGCCAGCTCAGAGCCTGGAGCCTGTTTCAGTCTGTGTGTCTCCCTCTCTCTCTGACCCTCCCCTGCTCATGCTGGCTGTCTCTCTCTCTCAAAAATAAATAAAACAGGGGCGCCTGGGTGGCTTAGTCGGTTGAGCGTCCGACTTTCGCTTAGGTCATGATCTCGCGGTTCGTGGGTTCGAGCCCCGCGTCGGGCTCTGTGCTGACTGCCTGCTCTGAGCCTGGAGCCTGTTTCAGTCTGTGACTCCCTCTCTCTCTGACCCTCCCCTGCTCACGCTGTCTCTCTCTCTCTCTCTCCTAGAAATAAATAAAACATTAAAAAATAATAATAATAAAATAAAATTAAAATTAAAATTAAAAAAAATCTTAGCGGTGCCTGGCTGGCTCAGTCAGTAGAGCACATGACTCTTTATCTCAGGGTCGTGAGTTCAAGCTCCATGTTGGGCATGGAGCCTACTTGAAAAAATAAAAAAATAAAAAGCAAACTTAAGATGTTTTGAAGATATCTAATTTTATCTGTTGTTTTCTTTTACAGTTTGTATTTTGTGTGTACTATCTAAAAAGCCTTTGCCTAATCCAGTGTCACAAAGATATTCTCCTATGATTTATTCTAAAAGGTTTATATTTCTAGCTCTGACATTTAGGCCTGTGATTCATTTCGAGTTAAATTTTGTGTGTGATATGGATTAAAGGTCTAGGTGGATAGCCAGTTGTATCCCCACCAAGTCGGCCAAAGACTGTCATTTCCTCTCTGAATTACCTTGGCGACTTGGTTACAAATTGGTCACATGTGTGAATAATCTATTTCTGGACTCTCAATTTGGTTCCATTGATCTACTATCCTTCTGTGATGTTACACTGTTTTGATTATTGTAGATTTAGAGTTAGTCTGAAAGGAGATAGCATAACTCTTTCAACTTTGTTCTTTCTCAAAATCATTTTTGTTTGTCTAGGTAATTTGCAATTCCACATAAAGTTTAAAACCAGCTTGTCAGGGGCGCCTGGGTGGCTCAGTCGGTTGAGCGTCCGACTTCAGCTCAGGTCATGATCCTGCAGTTCACAGGCTCGAGCCCCACATCGAGCTCTGTGCTTACAGCTTCGAGTCTGGAGCCTACTTCAAATTCTGTGTCTCTCTTTCTCTCTGCCCCCACCCGCACTCACACTCTGTCTCTCTCTGCCTCTCAAAAAGAAAGAAACATAATAAATTTTTAAATAATTTGGGGCGCCTGGGTGGCTTAGTCGGTTAAGCGTCCGACTTTCGCTTAGGTCATGCTCTCGCAGTTCGTGGGTTCGAGCCCCGCGTCGGGCTCTGTGCTGACTGCCAGCTCGGAGCCTGGAGCCCGTTTCAGTCTGTGACTCCCTCTCTCTCTGACCCTCCCCTGCTCACACTGTCTCTCTCTCTCTCTCTCTCCTAGAAATAAATAAAACATTAAAAAATTTAAAAAAAAACTTTTTTTAAATAATTTAAAAAATGAAATAAAACCAGCTTGTCAATTTCTATCTACCAAAGGAAAAAACAAGCCTGCTGGGATTGTCATTGCCATCACAGTTGAATCTACAGATATAGATATAGGTCTGGATCTATCTATAAATAGATTTTAACAATAACGAGTCTTTCAACCTATGAATATGGTATTTCTCTCCATTTATTTAAATTTCTTTAATTGCTCTCAGCAGTATCTGGTAGTTTGTGGTATACAGATTTTGCACATGTTACTAAGTTATCCGTAAGTAGTTTGTATTTTCTTTTTTTATGTCTTTATTTTATTTTGAGAGACAGAAACCAAGCGGAGGAAGGGCAGAGGGAGAGGGAGACACAGAATCTGACGCAGGCTCCAGGCTCTGAGCCGTCAGCACAGAGCCCGACGCAGGGCTTGAACCCACAGACCGTGAGATCATGACCTGAGCCAAGTCGGACGCTTAACCGACTGAGCCACCCAGGGGCCTCAGTAGTTCATATTTTGGATGCTCTTGCAAATGGTATTTCTAAAATGTCACAATTTCTGGTTGTCTGTTGCTAATGTAGAGAAATAGTGTTGATATTTGCATATTGATTGTTTATCCTGTGACCTTGCTAAACCCACTTAATAGTTCTATTGGTTTTGGTAGATTTCTTAGGATTTTTTTTTTACATAGATAATGATGCCATCTCAAATAAAAACACTTTTACATTTCTTTCTAATCTATATGCATTTTATTTCTTTTTCTTGCCTTAGTACACTTGCTAGGGTCGTCATAGATGCCCTTTATCAGGCTGAGGAAGTTTCCCTTTATTTCTACTTCATTGAGAACTTTTATCACGAGTAGGTGTTGAATTACATCAAATGTTTTTCCTTCATCCGTTGAGATGATCATGCGGTTTTTCCTTTTTGTTGTTGTTCCGTTAATATGATTAATTACCGTGACCGATCTTCAAATGCCAAAGCAAACCGGCATTCCTCTCAGGAAACCCTACTTGGTCATGATGTATTATCTGTTTATATATTGCTGTATTTGCTTTGCTAAAATTTTGGTTAATATTTTTACATCATGTAGGCTCCTCTTTGTGTAACATCTATTTTCTGAAAGAGTTTGTGTAGAACTGGTGTTCTTTCTTCCGTAATGTTTGGTAGAATTCATTGTGGAAATGTTTTTAGCTATGAATTCAACTCCTTTAATAGATCCAGAGTTACTCAAGTTATCTATTTCCTCCAGGATGACTTTGGTCATTTGTATCTTTCGCATAATTCATCCATTTCACCTAAGTTGTATTGTGATATATTGGCATGCGTTCTTCCCAATACTCCCTTATTATGCTCTTAATGTTTGTCATAACTGGAGTGATGTCTTCTCTTTCATTTTACTTCTTTCATTTTTGATATTGGTAATTTGTATATTGTCTCCATTTTTTTGGATCAGACTGGTGAGAGGGTTGTCAACTTCATTAATGTTTTTAAAGACAGCTTTTAGTTTCATATATTTACTATATCGTTTTTCTGTTTTCTACTTCATTGACTTCTGCTCTTTATTATTTTCTTCCTTCTATTTATTTTGAATTTATTTGCTCTTCCTTTTCTAGTTTATTTTTTATTTTTTTAATTTGAGAGAGAGGGAGAGAGGGGGGAAGAGAGAGAGGGAGAGAGAGAGAGAGAGAGAGAGAGAGGGAGAGAGAGAGAGAGAGAGAATCTTAAGCAGGTTCCATGCTCGGCTCAGAGCCCGATGTGTGGGGCTCGATCCCATGACCCTGGGATCACGACCTGAGCTGAAATCAGGAGTCAGAAGTTCAACCGACTGAGCCCCCCAGGTACCCCCTGTAGTTTCTTAAAGTGTAACTTCAAATTGATTTGGGACCCTTTACCTTTTCTAATATGAGCAGATATTGCTATATATTTTCTTCTTATCCCTTGTTTAGTTGAATTGCCAAATTTCGATATTTTATGTTTTTAGTTTTATTCAATTAAATAAGACTTTTTTCTATTAGAACAGGTTTTAACTTGTGACTTCATGGCTTAGTTAGAAGTATATTTTTTCATTTCCAAATATTTGGAAATTTCTTAAATATCATTTTGTGATTGATTTCTTTCCTTTTAGAAAAAGATTTTGGGGCGCCTGGGTGGCTCAGTCGGTTAAGCGTCCGACTTCAGCTCAGGTCATGATCTCACTGTTGGAGGGTCAGAAAGAGAGGGAGACACAGAATCAGAAGCATGCTCCAGGCTCTGAGCTGGCTGCCAACACAGAGCCCGACGCGGGGCTCGAACCCACGAAATCGAGAGCTGCGTGCTCTACTGACGGAGCTAGCCAGGCGCCCCTGTTATTGACTTCTGATTCAGCATCATTGTGGTCAGAAATCCTACTTTGTAGGACTTTTTTCCTTTGTCGTTTCTTGAACTCTGTTCTATTGCCCAGAACACTGCCTAGGCTGGTGCGTGTTACATCTGCCCTTGAGGAGAATGTGTGTGTGTGTGTGTGTGTGTGTGTGTTTTCTTGTTGTTGGGCGTGGTATCCTACAAACACCAGTTAGGTCACTTGGGCTGACAGCGTGGCTCACATCCATATTCTTACTGATTTGTTCCCCCTCTTTGTTTTATCGGTTACTGAGAAAAGGATGTTATAGACTCCAGCTATGTTTGGAGATTTGTGTATTTCTAGAAACCTTGGGTGCTGTGAATTTTTGCTTCACGGATTTGGGAGTTTACATAATTAGGTCTTCTTGATTGATTGCCCTTTGCCATTATGAAATATCCTTGTTTATTTCTGGTAATATTTTTTGTGTTGAATTGTGCTGATATTAACATAGCCATCCCAGCTTTCTCACGCTGAGCTTGTGTGATGTATCTTTTCCATCCTTTTGCTTTCAGCTTGTCTGCGTCTTTATGCTACAAGCAAGCTTCTTGTAAATAACATATTGTATCTAGCCTGACAGTTTCTGCCTTTTAACTGGTGTGTGTGGCAGACTGTGGTTTTCAAAGGTAGCCCCAACAATATCTCCCATTCTGCTGTTCTGGAACCTTGCCATTTTGCCATTAAGAGGTGGAATTTGGGGCACCTGGTGGGCTCAGTCAGTGAAGCATGTGACTCCGGATCTCGGAGCTGTGGGTTTGAGCCCCGGGTTGGGTGTAGGGATTACGTAACAATGAAATCCTTGTAGGGGTGCTTGGGTGGCTCAGTTGGTTAAACGTCTGACTTTGGCTCAGATCATGATCTCCTGGTTTTTGAGTTCAAGCCCTGCGTCAGGCTCTGTGCTGAGCCCACTTGGGGTTCTGCGTCTCCCTCTCTCTCTGCCCCTTCCCCACCCCTGCTCACACTCTTGTCTCTCTCTCTCTCTCTCTCTCTCTCAAAAATAAGTAAACATTAAGAAAATTCAACAAACCATAAAAAGAAATCAAATCTTTTTTTTAGCGTTTATTTTTGAGACAGAGAGAGATAGGGCATGAGCTAGGGAGGGGCAGAGAGAGAGGGAGACACAGAATTTGAAACAGGCTCTAGGCTCTGAGCTGTCAGCACAGAGCCCGACGCGGGGCTCGAACCCACGAACCACGAGATCATGACCTGAGCCAAAGTCGGACACTTAACCGACTAAGCCACCCAGGCATCCCAAAATCTTTTTTTTAAAAAGAGGTGGAATTGAGCCGTCTCCCCTGTAATCAGAAGGCTTGTGACTTGTTTGTAATGAACATAATATGGCGGAAGTGATGCCGCTTGATTTCCGAGGCTTGGTCGGAAGAGGCAATGCAGCTTCGGCCCTGTTAGCGGGGATGTTCAGTCTTCTGGCCTCTGGCTTCCTGGAGGCTGCCATGCTGTGAAGAAGCCCGAAGGAACCTTATGCTCTGCGTCCACACCATTCCAGCTGCAGCTGGACAGCAAGCTCATGAGGACCCTCGGCCCAGTCCACCTGCTTGAGCTCTTCCCAGATTCTTCTTTTTAAAAAACTATAGACTTGGGGCACCTGGGTGGCTTAGTCGGTTAAGCGTCCGACTTTCACTTAGGTCATGATCTCACGGTTCGTGGGTTCGAGCCCCGCGTCCGGCTCTGTGCTGACTGCCAGCTCTGAGCCTGGAGCCTGTTTCAGAGTCTGTGTCTCCCTCTCTCTCTGACCCTCCCCTGCTCACGCTGTCTCTCTCTCCCTCTCTCTCTCTCCTAGAAACAAATAAAACATTTAAAAAAAACAACAACAAAACTATAGACTTTTGGGGCGCCCGGCTGGCTCCGTCAGTGGAGCGTGCGACTTTTGATCTCAGGTTGTAAGTTCGAGCCCCACTTTGGGTGTGGAGATTACTTAAAAATAAAATCTTACAAAGACAAGTAAAAATAAATAAAATATTGTGGACTTGTGATCTGAGTGCCTGGGGATTTTTTTCAGTTCTATCTCCCCCTTTGACGTTAGCGGGTCCATGAACACGTGGCTCAGGAGTGCCTCTTTCAGGTCTTCTGCCTTGACCCCTCCCATAGCAGGCTTCAGCTCTGTACTCAGTGGCGGAAGTCAGGAGCCTGGAAGGTTCCTGTCCATCCCCCTGCCCCCGCCTTAAGGCTTCAGGAGACTCTGTGAGTCTTCCGCCTGGGGATGACCTGTGAGCTTTATCTGTCCTTCCTTACCCCACCTGCGGCTTATAGGAAAGCACAATCCAGGACTCTGGAGGTCACCCTGCTTCTCCCAGCTGGGAATGGAAGTGAGGCTGTCTTGTAACTTTCTGGAGTCCAGACAGATGCAAAATATCCACCTGCTGACTTGTTCACTTTTCCTGACCCAGAAAGTTCTCGTTTGTTCTTTGAAGGTGACTTTTTAGAGCATCTTGTTCTTCTTTCATGAATATTCACATTCTATCATCTCCTTGAGGGAATTAAAGAGCTTTTAGAGAGACACAGCGCAAGGAAGGTAGAGAGGGAGGGAGACACAGAATCCGAAGCAGGCTCCAGACTCCGAGCTGAGCACAGAGCCCGACGCGGGACTCGAGCCCATGAACTGTGAGATCGTGACCTGAGTTGAAGTCGGACGCTTAACCCACTGAGCCACCCAGGTGCCCCAGATCTCCATCTGTTTTTAAATGTTTATTTAGCTTTTAGAGAGAGCAAGAGAGCGAGAGCAAGGGAGGGGCAGAGAGAGAGGGACACAGAGGATCGATCCAAAGTGTGCTCCGTGCCAACAGCACAGAGCCCGATGTGGGGCTCACACTGAAAAATCATGAGATCATGACCTGAGCCGAAGTCCCACGCTCAACCAACCGAGCCCCCCAGGCGCCCCTGGGTTTCTGTCTTTTATGTTGGAGGCTTCCTTGGCTGTCATCTCATGTTGAAGCAGTGGGCTTATCAACCATGGGCTTCATTGTAGGGTGACGTACCTGAGCTGTTGTAGGGGAGAATCCCAATGTTACTCTCTTTATTATTATTATTTTTTAAGATGTCAAGGAGGGGAATGCCGGGGGTGGCGGCAGGGCACCAGCTGTCACTCATAAGTGTCCCATAGGAGCTTCATGCGTTCTGAGCAGCGAAGCTGGCTCCGATGGGATGACTCCTCCCACCTGCAGCGGATGCATTTACAGCTCCGTTTGTTTCGGGAGATGAGCGCGGGTGGTGAGGGCTCGGGCTCGGAGGGCGCATCACTGGGGGCCCCCGGGTCTCCAGCTGCAACGGGGATGGAACTGGGAATCCGCCAGCACCGCCGGGGGCCTGGGGGCTGTGGGCGGAGGCAGTTTATTTATACCCGTCACAACTCTTTGCTGCCTGTGACTCTGACCTCTCCTTGACCTCAGGTGACGGTGGCAGTGGTGAGCTGAGTGGGAATTGACGCTCTGGCACTGAGGGGCTGTTGGGCGTCCAGGCCCGGCAGAGTGGGTACAGCGATGTGTGGCTGAACTGACCCAAGTCCGTGCTCCGGTCCAACAGCTTGATCTCATTTGTGTTGAATCGCCGCGGTCCTTGCTCAGCCGGCCGTAACCTGGTGGGGAAAGCAGGCTGATGCTTACAATGGTACAATTCTTTTTTCTTTTCTTTTCTTTTTTTTTTTAAAAGATTTTATTTGTAAGCAATCTCTACACCCAACATGGGGTTCGAACGTACAACCCCGAGACCAGGAGTCGCGCGCTCCACTGAGTGAGTCCGTCAGGTGCCCCTTGCAGTGGAACAACCCTTGTCATGGGCGTCCGAGGCGTTCTCGCGGCTTCCCCTCCAGACGCTCCCTGTCTGTGCGACTCTTCTCCCGCAGACACTGCAAAACAGCACCCAGTCGGTTCCGGCCTTGCCGCGTCCAACCGCGCCTCCTCCACCTTCACGTCGCCGGGAACACGCTTTGGGTCTGGGGTGTTGTTAGCGGGGCCGGATGTGCCCCAAGGAGCCCAGGGTCACGAAACAAGGCCCCAGGCCCGTACAGAAAGGTCAGAGTCAAGGTTCGTGTGTGGCCCGTCCTCGGCGGCGACCACCACCTCCCGGCTTCAGTTCATTCCTCTCGGAATGGCCCAAGAGCCCAGACAAAGATCCCCAGTCGGGCGCCCGGGGCTGGCTGTCGGCACTGGAGCTGAGTAGGGCGAGAGGGCCACAACGCTCTGCGTCCGTTGGGACCGGTCACCTGCCTTGTCCTCCTGTCCCCACAGCGTGCTGCCCCCGGTGGCGCCCAGCGAAGGCATCTCTATGTCGTCGGCTGCAAAGAATGAACTTCCTCTTCTGCTGGGGCCGGGGACGGCACGTGGGGGTCTAACTACCTCTTACACAGATTTTCACCCCCGTCTGCACTGCTGAGCTCCGCGTCACATGTGAGCTCTGCCGCGGGGACTCGGCAGCGGTCGCTGCGGGGGTTACTGCTGGGCACCCACGCTCTTGTTGCACTTACCTCATCACCGATTACTTTCGCCCTTGGCAATGTTTGCTTTTAAACACTCACTTACTGTCATTTTAGTGGGGTTTCAAAAGGGAGAGAAAGTAAATGGCCGTGCTTAATTTGTCCCTTTTTTAAAAATTGTTTATAAATTTGTTTAAGAGAGACAGAGACAGCATGAGTGGGGTAAGGACAGAGACAGAGAAGGAGACAGAGAGAGAACCCCAAGCAGGCTCTGCCCCGTCGGCATGGAGCCTGATGTAGGGCTCGATCTCACAGAACTGCAGGATCCTGACCTGAGCCAAAATCAAGAGTCAGATGCTTATCCACCTGACTCACCAAGGCACCCCGATTTGTCCCTTTCACACCCAAGTCAACAGCACGTGGAGAGCATGTGGAAGAGCGGCTGAGTGGAAGGAGCCGGAAGCTGGCTGAGGACATACATCTGCACTGTGCTCATTACAAGCCAGCTGGTTTGGAGCTCGTGAATCCCTAGGAGGCCACCTACACTTGGATGTGGCTTTCTCCCACAGCATTCTGCAGCCTCATCTGGGCCATTCTGTTCAAAGCCTGGGGGTTTGGAGGAAACACGAGACAACAGGTAACTGAAGTGTAGTCGGCGGGGCCGGGCAAGATGGTGTGGAAGCCCCACTCAGCAGCGATGCACCCAGGGATGGAGTGTTCGATGGCTCCGGCCACCACCACAGAAGACCATAGGCTGGGTGGCTGTGGCACTTTATAACCACTCTGGAAGCAGGAAGCCCCAGATCAAGTTCTGACAAGGTCAGTTTCCTTCCCTTTTCTTTTCTTTTTTTATTTTTTCTTTTTCTTTTTTTTATTTATTTATTTTTAAATGTTTTATTTATTTCTAGGAGAGAGAGAGAGAGACAGCGTGAGCAGGGGAGGGTCAGAGAGAGAGGGAGTCACAGACTGAAACAGGCTCCAGGCTCTGAGCTGGCAGTCAGCACAGAGCCCGACGCGGGGCTCGAACCCACGAACCGCGAGATCATGACCTAAGCGAAAGTCGGACGCTCAACCGACTAAGCCACCCAGGCGCCCCTGTTTTCTTTTTTTAAATATTTAAAAAATGTTTCATTTCTTTCTGAGAGAGAGAGAGAGAGAGAGAGACAGCATGAGCAGGGGAGGGTCAGAGAGAGAGGGAGACACAGACTCTGAAATAGGCTCCAGGCTCTGAGCTGTCAGCACAGAGCCTGACGCGGGCCTCGAACCAACGAACTGTGAGATCATGACCTGAGCCTAAGTTGGATGCTTAACCGACTGAGCCACCCAGGTGCCCTGGTCAGTTTCCTTTTCTTGGCTTGTAGATGGTTGTCTTCTTGCTGTGTCCTCACAGAATGAGAGAGGCCAAAGCAGAGACTGAGGCAGAGAGAGAAGTCTCTGTTGTCTCTTTTCATAAGCACAGGAATCCTCTCCGATCAGGGCCCTGCCCTTATCACCTCATTTTGCCTTAATTACCTTCTTAGACGTCCCATCTCCAAATAGTGCCACGTGGTGGGTTACGGCTTCAGCGTACAAAGGGGAGGGGTACACATCAGTCCCTAGCAGATGGCCACGCTGTATATTGCATAGCCTGGCCCAACCTTGGCCTCAGCTGCACCTGGTCTAGAACAACCAGTCTCTAGATTGGTCACTTGGCTCCCAGTGGTGCTGTCGGTGAGATGGCCTGGTTCCTAGAGCTGCTTAAAACCCTGGGCTCGATGCCCCAAAGTTCGTGTACAACTCTGCTCGTGTCCACATATCTGAGGTTACCCTTGCGATGGTCCATTTCATGTGTCACCTTGACCGGCCACGAGGTGCCCAGACGTTTGGTCAAACATCATTCTTTTCTCATGTGCCTGTGAAGGTGTTTCTGGATGAGATTAACATTTCAATCAATAGAGTGAATAAAGCAGATGGCCCTCCCTGACATGCGTGGGCCTCATCCAATCCACTGAAGACCTGAATGGAACAGAGAAGCCGAGTAAGAGGGAACTGTCTGGCCTGACTGCTCCGGCGGAGACACGGGCCTTTTCCTGCCCTTGGACTGGAACTTTCTCCAGCTTGCTGGCTGTAGATCTTGGGCCTTTACAGGCTGCAGAGTCATACAAGCCAGCTCCTTACAATGAGTCTCACACATGCATCTGTAGGCTGTTTCTCTGGAGAGCCCTGGCTAGTGGCGTGGTGCTCCTCACTCCCTGCAACCGGACGAACCTGAACATGTTGAAGGGCCACCCTGCAAGGCATAGGCGGGGCACGGAGCAGAGAGGGGCCGAGTGGGATCTGATAGATTGGGTCCAGGGGTCAAGGGACTGGGAAGCACTTGTGAAGTCAAAATACAGAAGTGCTAGAAGGCAGGAAGTAGGAGGTCGTGCCCAGAGAGTTGGCATTTGGAACTTAATATATCAGAGCAATTCTGTGGATGATGACGATGACGATGGGGTCTCTAAGGCATCACCGTGGGACGAGGAGGCTGGGGTGAGGTCAAGGTCTTTGGAGATAAGGGCAGGAAACTGAGAGGCTGGAATATCGTGTGGATAAGGGGAAGGTGGCAGGCCACTGGTGAAGAAGTGAGAGCACAAGGAGGAGCAGAGGGAGACGAGCCTCAATGGAGCCATCGAGCACCCTCACAGCATGGCCGCCGCCTTGTCCCAGACACAGCGATCCAGGAAGGAGAGCAGAGAGGACACGCAACAGGGCCTTGTCTGACTTGTACCCCCAAATTGCCCACCATCTCTTTGCTCTGCTCCGTTCATTACACGTGAGTCACCATGTCCAGCTCATGCTCAAGAGGAGGAAAGGAGTCACCACCTCTTGAAGGGAGAAACATTAAAGAATTTGTGGCCATAGGTTAAAACCACCAGAACAGAGATATTGATTAACTTTAGGCTTTATTAAAAATGCACATTAAGGGGCGTCTGGGTGGCTCAGTTGGGTAAGCGTCTGACTCTTGATTTGGGCTCAGTTTGTGATCTCATGGTTCTGTGCTGGGCTCTGTGCTAACAGTGTGGAGCCTGCTCGGGATTTTTTCTCTGCTCTTCCTCCCCTCCCCCCCACCCCGCTCACGCACTCTCTCTCTCTCTCTCTCTCAAAATAGATAAATAGACTTAAAAAAAAAAAAAGAATGTGTGTCAAAATATCTAAAATAACTATTCAAAAGTTCTTGCAGTGCTTCTAAACAGAAAGGAAAATTCCAGAACACAAATTCAATCCATCTAAATGACAACCAAGGGAATGACCGGGACCTCTTTTTAATGTGCCTTTGGAAGTTCTTGCCATAGCGTGGCATTTCCCAGACGGGGAGGCAGGTTGGTTTTGCCAGTTGGGCGCCCTCCCCTGAGATTTGGAAGGCTTCCGGAAGGCCATCTTTCTGCCCTGCAGCACCCCTGTGCTGGGTGGGCCTCCATGTCTTTGGGCGGCACTGACTTCCTGGTCCCGGCTTGCTGATCCCTGACTCATGACTACGGTGTTGTCTTCTTGAACTCAACATTGCACTGGTGGCCGCCTATTCCCCCACCTCGCCCACGGTGGCGGAGGCAGCGGCTCTTCATGGGAGCCGGTTTGGAGGGGGTGGTCTGTGGCCCCTGCTTCGGCCCCTCCGGCCCCTCCGGCCCCTCCGGCCCCTCCGGCGGCCTTGTGTGCTTCCTATCTCCTTCCTTAGGTTTACAAAATCTCTTTCTGCGGAAGATGGCTGCTGCAGCGATTTCTGCTTCCTGCCCTGAACCTTCACTGATAGAAAATGGGGGTGGGGAAAGAGAAATTTGGAAAGCCAGGCAAATAGGAAGCGCTT
This sequence comes from Hyaena hyaena, assembly GCF_003009895.1. NCBI lineage: Eukaryota > Metazoa > Chordata > Mammalia > Carnivora > Hyaenidae > Hyaena > Hyaena hyaena. The sequence continues at coordinate 595,372 of NW_024081437.1, read as the reverse complement.
AATAGACAGGCAAGAACACATCCAAACACCTAGCAAACACCCCCGATATAATCAACCCAACCCTCCAGGTAAAAGACAAAGGTAGAAAAATGTACCCTCTAGCCCAGCAGCCCCACTGGGTGGTGGTTCCAGAAATGAAAGCTGACACAGACCCTGTATGTTAATGCTCCGAGCAGCTGGGCTCAGCTTCACCCAAAGCTGGAAACAACCCAGTGGGCGTGTGGCTAAACAGGGCGGGATTTATCCAAGCGCGGGCATACTACTCAGGGAGAACCAGGAACGAACTGCTGCCGCGTGTGCGCTCACACCAGCGCGGCCGAGTCTAGAGTCTGGGAAGCTACCCTGAGCGAACGGAGCCACAGCCAACTCACAATACACACTGCACGACTCTATAATTCCAGTGAGGGCAGCAGATGGGGGGGGGGGGGGCGGGGAGGAGATAGGGCTAGAGGGAGTGCGTGACTTCACAAGGGTATGAGAGAATCTTGGGGGAGGTGATGGAGATATTCTATATCTTGATTTGGGCGATGGTTACAGGATATTTATCAAAAATCACTGAGCTGTACGCCTCAAGCAGGCAGATTTTACTGTAGGTAAATTGTACCTCGATAAAGTCGATTTACAGAAAAGTGAGGATCGTTAGGCTGGACCAAACCAAACCGAAGCCCGGCTGCGTGCTGCTCGACGCACTACACCTGAGACAGGTGTTCCAGGCCCATCAGCCCACCCGTCAACCTGCTGGCACTTTCCTCCTGCCTTTGTCTTGTGGGGGAGGGTCTGCCCGGACTCTGGGTGGCTGTCCTCATCTGCATGCTGTGCCCAAGACGGTGGGTCACAAGGAGCTGTGAGGAGCTCCGGCCGTTGAAGGTGGTGAGTGGGCAAGACCCAGCCGCGGTCTCTCCAGTGCCTCCCAGTCTCCCCAGGGAGCATGTGGCACGTGGCTCACCGCTTGTCGGAGGCCAATCTTTCCTGCTTCTCCGCCAGGGACCTCTCTCATTCCTGTCGTCCCTCCACTGGCCCATCTATCTGGGCAGCAGAAGTGGGAGGATGGGCTTTTCAGTCAAACAGGAGCAAGTTCAAACTCCAGCTGCGCCATTTACCTTCTGGACGATCTTGGCGAAGTCACTTGACCCATCTGAACTTCAGTTTCCTCATCTGTGAAGTGGCGGCAGCGACGGTTGCCCCAGTGACGGGCGGAGGAGTAGGCGAGCAGGTGAGCGGATGTGTGTGGAATGCTCAGCACAGCCCCCGTGCCCCCCTCCCGGGGCTGGACGACGTCCCTTCTGGACCTCAGGCTCCTCACTCGCAGAGCGAGCCTAGTGAAAGAACGTTCATCGTAGGGTCCTGTATGGCTTCCATGATCTCCTGAAGAAAAAGTGACTCTTCTTAGTTGTGCTCCCCGGACACATTCCTTGAGCTCTTTGGACTTGAGTTTCCCCATCTGTACTGTGGGCTAATGATGCACTTCCCCGGGTTGGTGTGTTAAATAAATGTGCTAACACACGAAACCTTAGAACGATGGCAGGCCCATGGGAGTGCTTGGTAAATGCTATCTCGTGTCATCATAGTAGCGAACACTAGGACAGTCAGTGGAGACTGAACCCTCATTAGGCACTGGGGGGGCAGCACAGTGAGTGGGCTCTGGCCGCTTACCTCACTCCTGTCAATACCAGCACAGCCACCAGCCCCAAACCGTATACTTTTTTTTTTTAAATGTTTTATTTATTTCTAGGAGAGAGAGAGAAACAGCGTGAGCAGGGGAGGGTCAGAGAGAGAGAGGGAGTGACAGACTCTGAAACAGGCTCCAGGCTCCGAGCTGGCAGTCAGCACAGAGCCCGACGCGGGGCTCGAACCCGCGAACCGCGAGATCATGACCCAAGCGAAAGTCGGACGCTTAACCGACTAAGCCACCCAGGCGCCCCAAACCGTATACTTTTGAAAGAAGCAAAGGATTTGGGGCTAGAGGAAGAGGCTGGGGACTGTAGGGGGTGGGTAGAGAGGCAGAGGTGGCCAGAGAGGAGAGAGGCCAGGCCTATCGGTGGTGGGATCAGAGCAGGCAGGAAGCAGATAGCAGCTCAGTGCCTCATGGAAAACACCACCTCCTGGGCGACCAGGCCCGCCCTCCTTACGGAGCCCTGGGCCAACTGGCCTGGTGCCCACAGCCTCCTCCCTGCCCCCGAAAGGGCCGGGCCAGTGGCAGGAGAGAGGGCCACCATCACTCCCCGCTCTGGATCTACCACAATCCAGCCCGGGGGGGCGGGGCTCCCTTGGCTCCGCCCTCTGTGCGGCCCTCCACTGGCGCGCCCCAGCCTAACCTCCTCAGCCAGTCTCCTTCTAAAGACCTCTGGCGGGGCGTCTGGAGGGGGCAGTCGGTTAAGGCTTAGGCATCCCCCTCTTGATTTCGGCTCAGGTCATGATCTCACCCTGCTGGGTTCCAGCCCCGCACTGGGCTCTGCACTGGCAGCACCGAGCCTGCTCGGGATTCTCTCTCTCCCACTCTTTCTGCCCCTCACCTGCTCGCTCGCTCTCTCTTTCTCTCTCTCAAAATGAATAAACCTAAAAAGGAAATAAAGAGCCCTAGAACACAGCAACCAGACCCTCACTGAGGGCAGGGCTGCAAGTCTCCCCTTCCAGGCGACATGGAAGCTGCCATGGGAACTCCAGGCCAGGATGCCCGGGCCCCTCCCACGTGGGCCTCCTGCACGGCTCGGAGGGTCGCGAGAGGCTGAGCCGAAGGCCCCGGAATGCTTCACTGGGCAACAGGCATGCTCATAAAAATACCGTGGCCAGCGCCGCTGCAATCTGCCATCTGGGCCCTAGGCCTTCCTTGCCCTGAGGCCGGCTAGGCTCTCTCCGGAATTGTTGCGCCCTCCGCCTCCCATCTGAGGTCACGGCATCAGAGGTCACGGCCCGGGGTGGGGTGGGGGGGTGGGAGGCGCAGGGGGGCGCAGGGGAGGAACTCCTTCCCGGGCTTCCAGTGCAAGGCCGCAGAGACAGTGGGGACGCCGGGGAAGGTCGAGATGGGGCCAACCCCCACCACAAAGAAACACGGGCCGGGAAAGCTGGCAGGGAGTTGGAGGGAAATCTAGGAAAAGAGAGGGGCGGCTCGAGGGGCTCCCTCTTCGTGACCTCCTCGCCCCTGGGCTCTGGGCTGCCCGCGCCCCTGGAGTGTCCTTGGGGGGCTGAAATGGAGGCCCGCGGGCCCTACTGTACCGGATCGGGCGCCTAGGATGGAAGCATGCGGGAGAGAGCCCAAGACTCGGGAATCTTGTCCCTGGGGTTGGGGAGCGTCCAAACACCCCATGACCAGGGTGCGGCCGGGCCCCGTTGCGTGTGGGTGCCCGTCGTTCGTCAGCGCCCTCGAGGGCCGGGTAAGGACTAGGGGATGTTTCCCCACCCGACTCCTCTCTCCGCCCAGCCCCGCGATTCCTGCCGCGAGCCAACGCTGCAGCGCGGGCGCCGGGGTGCGGGGTGTTCACGGGCCAGGGACTTCGGGGCTGCGGGCGCGGGTCCGGCGGGACCTGGTGGCGGGGGTCCCGCTGAGCTCCCGCGGGGGGCCACAGGGGACTCCCGGCCCGCGCCGGGCTCGGCAGCCCGCCTCGGAAGCCGGGGTCCGCGGAGACGAGGGGCTAGGGCGCGGCGGGGCGGGGCGGGCGGCGGGGGAGGTGATCTCACTCCCTCCTCCCCCGCCTCCCCTGCGCTCCCCTCCCCCTCCCCTGCGCGCACGCCCGCCCCGCCCCGCCGCCGCTGCCGCCGCAGCATCGGCATCGCAGACGCGCTCCGGCAGCGGGTCCGAGGCCGGCGTGCGCGGAGGCTGGGCGGGCAGCCCGAGCGGCGGCCGCAGCGCAGGTAAGCCGGGCAGGCCTGCCCTCGCGCCTCGGCTGCGGCTGCGGCCGCGGCTGCGACGTCCCCGGCCCCCAGTCCCAGCCTTGCCCGGCCGGGGTCGGGGGACGAGAGCTGGGAGCGCCGCACGGCCCTGCCCGCTGCTGCGGGCGGGGCGGCTGGAGCCCCACCCAGGCCGGGCACTGGGCTCCGGGGCCCCACGGACGGGAGCGGGGCGGCGAGGGAGGCCGGGGGGCCGGAGCCCGACAGGTGAGCGGTACCTGGGCGACGCCCAAGATGCCGATCGGGAGAGGGACACTATGCGGGAAAAGTCAGGCAGGGCCTGTGCGGGCAGGTGGGGGTCGAAGTTGGCACGTCCCTACGGGCGTCCGCGTGTGTGAGACAGGGAGCGCTGTGCCAGGAGCCGAGTGACCCCCCATCGGCCGCCGTGGGGTGTGGCCCTGGGCGTGGCTGCCCCTCTTCCCCAGTCAAGGGCTCTGTTCGGCTGAAAATCCCGCCGCCTGCGTTGTGGGGGCTGGCCTAGGCTGCCCCTGCCATGGGGGAGGGGTGAGGACCCGGCTGGGCGCTGCCCGACCCTCCGCCCCGAGGCGGAGAGGGTGGGAAGGGGGGCTTTGTTCTTCTCCCTCTTCTTTCCTAACCTTAGCCTGGGCTCCCCGAGGCTCCCCCGCAAAAGCCTGCGCCGGGACCAGGGTCGCCTCCTGCGGAGGCGCAGGGTGTGTCCGGGGCCTCAGTTTCTGCAGAAAGGGCGCACTGTTTGAGGGCAGCCTAGGCACCAGCCGAGGGGCGGCTGTGCACAGGAGTGTAGAATGTGGGTCTCTGGGGTACAGGTGAGGGAGGGAGGGAGGGGCTCAGGGCTCAGGGCCAGGAATTCTGGAAAGCAAGGTGGTCAGGACGCTGTCCCTCCCACTGCGGGTCTTTTGCCCATTGCCAAGTCTTTCTATCTCGGCTCAGTTATGGGAGGGGCCTGCAATTCCTCCTCCCGCCTCCCTGGGGTAGATTTTTGGGATCTCTTGGTTGGCAGGGCTTGCAAGGAGCGCGGGAGTACAACCTGCTGCCCCCTACAGGGTATCTGGAGCCCCGCTCCTCACTGCCCGTCTGTCTTAGGGAAGCAGGCCCAGGGCCATCTGCCAGCCCCAAGGAGCTGGAGGCCTGACATCCCCCTCCAAGTAGGTGCCCTGCTTCTAGTTAACTCCACCCAGAGGGCAGGAGCTTCTGGGCAACCCAGTGCCATCTCTGCTGACTCACGTGGCCCTGACAGTGAATAAGGCAGTCAGCCTTTCTTCCCATGAACTGCTGCTCGCTTCGTGTTTCTTGTCCCTTATGGGGTGGCTGAGGCAGGGGCCTGTCGGGGCCTCTCACTCCCGATCAGCTCCTTGCTGCAGGTGGTGGGACTCAGTCTGGCCCAGCCTCTCACCTGGTACTGCACCCATGCAGCACCCACGCGTGCACCCATGGGCTCCCCAGCCTTCAGGGGCTCTTGGCTATCTATGGCCACAAGGCAAGTTGGTGTCAGGGCTGAGACCAGCAGCGTCCTCTGGCTCCCGGTCATTTCTCTTTGCTGCGTTCTAGTCTTTTCTCTCCACACTCACTTGTGTCTGTGTGTGCGCGACCCCAGAAGTAATGCATGTTATTGTGGTATGCTTGAAACGTACAGAAAAGAACAAAAGAAATTAAAGATTGCTGGTGATCTGATCACAACTCAGCACACCCGGGCCTCGGTCTCTTTGCTTTGCTACAGCCTGCTCCCCAGAGGCTCCTCCCCTAGCCCTCCAGCCCCCCGCAGAGCACCCAGTGTGTGCAGGGCGCCCCGAGGCGGCAGGGTTCCCTTGCTGCACGGTGATGAGCTCCTCCCTGGCCAGGAGCCCAGTGGTCCGAGGTGTGGGCAGTCATTTGCTGGGCAGCTGCTCACTGGCAAGTGCCCACTCGGACCAAGCTCCGTGCCACTAATGGAAAAACCAGTAACAAACCAGACCAACACCATCTTTGTCGTCAGAGGGTACGGATTGCTTTTCTTTTTTCCTTTGTGACTATCTGAAGGGAAAGGGGAGGCAGGGAGTGATTGAGAGCCTTGTCCAAGGTCTACTCCAGTGGGTAGGGGCATCGGGCTGTTCTCCTATTAAGCGTCTTTCTGCCGCTTCGGTGGGTGCCTTCCATGGCACCCGCTTGGGCAGTACCAGCTGGGGAGGATGGAGGAAGCAGCCCTGTGTTCCATACCTGCCATTCTCCAGCCCCGTGACGTGAGACCCTCGGTCCCTTCCCTGCTTTGAGTCTCAGCCCTCTTGGCTATCACATGAGGGCGCAGACTCATTCATCTCCAAGGTCCCTTTCCGGCCCAGCGTCGCTGGGGCCACTCCTAACGGCTGCAGCTGGAAGGCACGTCTCGGGGCACTCTTCCGGGCAGTGAGGGCTGCGTGGCCTCACGGAGCGGCCCAACCAGGCCATGCCGGTCACACATGCAGGGTCAGGCCAGCCTCCAGGAGAGCCAGGGCAAAAGTGATGGCCGCTTTTGCTGGACCCCCTTCTTGGGCAAAAAAATTGAGCACTTTTGGGATGAGGCCGATGGGTTTCTAGGGCCGTCCGGGGCACGGGGAGGGGGCATGCGCTGGGGGCATGCGTAGAGATGGGGGTCCGGTGCTGACCTCTGCAGGTGTGAGGGGGGAGGGTGACACCCAGAGTGCAGTTTCAGGGGCCGTGCCCCACCCTATGAGTCAGACAATGGGGGAGGCAGTGGGTCTGATCCCCCCTCTAGGGTCACAAGCTGGCAGCTGTCTTTGCCCTGCCCGCCCCTCCCATGATCGGGAAGGCTGGGCTTGGGTGCCTGGGTGGGGCCTGCTGGGATGGGCCCTCAGCAGCCCCTGCCCTCCAGTCTTCCACCCTCCTGCTTGCCCTGACCTGCCCCATTCTGGACGCCTCCCTTCTTCTGCTTCCCCTGCCCCCCCCCCCTTGCCCTCTGCTTGCCAGCCACCCACCTCTCCAGGCCCCCCCACCCCTCCCCACTCAGTGGAGTTTCGCTGTGGGGAGGGCACTACTTCCCTCCTTCCCTCCCCCTTCCTCTGCCTGCCCCACCCCTTCCCGTTGGTGCCCTGGGCTCCATCTCTTCGCTTCCCCTTCTGCCTATCTTCTCTCTCTGCTTCTCCCCTGTCCCGCGCCCCATGGCCCTGAGCCTGGCCCCAGCTCTGAGCCTCAGTACCGGGGTGACTGCTCTGCTGCCCCCAGCACTCCTCCAGTGGGCTCCATGCCTTTGGGTTGGGCCCAGATGGCCTGTAGGGGCCTCGTGTGACCGGCGGGGTGGACAGGAGGTGCCTGCTGGCCATGAGCCAGAGGACTGGGGGTCAGGCACTTAGCAAGGCCAGTCTGCCGTCTCCCCCGATATCAACAGGATCTTTGTGGCTTCCTAAAGGCTATGGTTAGACGGGAGTCGGCGGGGGGGGTCCCTCTGCAGGGGAAGGCTCTGGGCTGCTGGCCTTTCCAGAAGCGTTTCTTTGTCCAGTTCCCCCCACCCAGGGCCTCAGGAGCTTGCCTCCTCAGGTCTTGGAGCTTCGGAGGGAGCGCCCAGCCGCTGCCCTGCCTGTCAGCAGTCATGCCAGCCTCTGCCCCTAAACCCACCAAGGACGACTTTGTCAGCCTTGCACCGGGTGGAGCAGAGGTGGCAGCGTCCTGGGCTTTGTGCACTCAGTCAAGGGGGCCTCTGAGCCTGTCCTTCTTGGTGTCAGTCTGATTGAGGAGCTTGAAGGGGGGAGACAAGTTAACTGGGAGCCCCTCCCTCGGTGTCTAGAGCATTCGGAGCTAGGCAGATTGGGAGAGAGAGGGCAGCCAGGCTGGACGTTTGCATGGGGGCGATGTTGGGCATGTGTGGGGATCATATATCTGGTTGCATGTGTGTTTGTGTGTGTTCATGAGAGAGCGTGGGCACACAGATCCTTCTGTGCCTGAACGGGTCTCCTCAGATGCCCCGTGGGCCTGTGCGGGGGGGGGGGGGGGGGGGGGGGGGGGGGGGGGGGGGGGGGGGGGGGGGGGGGGGGGGGGGGGGGGGGGCGGGGCTAATGGCGGTGGCAGCAGAGGCTGGCATGCCCGATGCATGACGCACATGATTTGGGGCTTCCCGTCGTGTACTGGGGGTGTCCTCTGACCCCTCCTCTGGCCTCCTGCGTTCATGTCTTAGGAATGCTGAGGCCCTGGGACAACAGAGGCTCCATTGTTTACCCCAGGCTCCCTGAGCCCCCTCTGTTCTTTAGCCCTTTGGCAGTGGGGAGCCCTGAGGGGGCCGGAGAGGCCTGGCAGTCTCGGAGCCATTTTTAGGCCCCCGCCCAAGCCCCCCTCCCTTTTGGTCCAGGTGTCCCCGGACTGGCGTATCTGAGCAGCGCGCTGAGGCTTCTTGCCTCTCCTCTTTGCCTGGCACCTCCCCCACACCACCAGCCTGCTCTGCTGCCCCTCTCCCGTCGGCGTCTAGAGACAGGCCCCACCAGCCCACAGCAATGGGAGACACACTGCCCTCTAGCCTGGCCCCCGGAGCCCCTTCGAGTGCCAGGGTCATTTCTCAGTGTGGGGGGGATATTCTGATCATGTTCTCGGCCCGCTTTCCAAAGCCATAGGGGAGGCTTAGAGGGCATCAAGGGGGGCAGCCTTCTGGTTGTGGGCATCAGTTTCCCTAGCTGTGCATGGGAAACTTGGCTGTAGCGCTGGCATTCCATGAGTCCTGGCCTCTGCTCCACGGGGCCTCAGTTTCCCCTTCTGCACGGCTGTCTCCAAGCTTAACAGGGAAAGGAATCTGCCTTCTGTTGGATGGCGTCCTTGGATGGTGGGTCGTGTAAATAAAGCCCAAGGCCTAAGGTTGGGTCGGTCCCTGCTCTGTGCTGATGCGTGATATGGGTCACATCCTGCTTCTACGTGGCTTCCTCCCAAGATTTCCATCCATGGCCCCCACATTTGCCTGCCATCTGCCTAGCAAATCAGCCCTTCCCTAGAGGGCAGGACGGCTTGGAGGCCATCCTGGTCCAGGTCCCTGGTGTGCTGGGAACCCAGGTACACGTGCCTGAGAGGCCAGCTGGTCCCCTCCAGAGTAGTCTTTGGTGGCTTCGGGAACCTCCACCCCAACTAGAACGTCACCCCTGGTGAGCGTTAGTGCCAGCTCTGTGACCTTGGACACTGTGCTCTGGTTCTCCGAACCTCAGTTTCCTAATCTGAAAACTGGGGGTAATGATAGGGCCTCCTTCTCTGGGCTGATTTTAAGGGTGAATTGGGTGATGTGTGTCACCGTGCCTAGAAGAGCCCCTGGCATGCGGTAAGTGGTATCCATGAATGTATTGAATAAAATGGGGCACCTGACGGAGACACATATGTGAGGGGGTGGAGAAAAGCTGCTCTGGCTGCAGATGGTGAGATCCCCCCTCCTTCCCCAGTGGAGACGGTCTGTTCTCACTACTCTCCCTTGAAGGGTTAACCTCTGCCCCACCCCCTCCTCATCCTTTAAGGAGACCGGTCCCTTACAGGTGAGCTGTTGTTGCCTTGGAGACTGCAGCCTTGAGGGGGCTGTACCTCACTCCGGGTAGTGGGGTAGTGCCTTGGAGACGGGCGAGGCGGTGGGAGACACAGAGGACAAGGTGGCAGTCCTTCAGCACTTCCTGGCCCCCAGATACCTGTGGGGGCTCCCGCCCAGCAGCCTCATTTATGTATTATCTAACCCATTAGGCTGCGGCAAGCAGGCAGGCAGGCAGGCAAGCTTTCCTCTCAGCTGCCAGTGGAGGGAGTTGGGCTCCATCTCCATGGAAACCCGCCAGCCACAGCCTGGGGGAGGAGGGTGAGGAGAAGCCTTAAAGGAACACAGTGCGTAGGGTGTAGGTGACACCCATACCCTCATATAAGCCGACAGGCTCAAAGGCCCCCCCCAGCCCTTCTGGCAGACAACCCAGGCACAGGCGCCCCCAAGTACTCACTCCCCGAGCCTCAAGTACGTGGACCCAGCACCCACACCCTGACTGTCTCACACACCTGGGCCACTAAGCCCCAGCCGAGCCCCTAGCCCTGCCCCTGGTGGGCCTGTCGGGCCATGGGAAGCTGCCATTCTCAACAGACATGGAGCTGGAGGGCCCTCTCACTGCCTGTCCTTTGAGGGAGTCCATTTCCATCGATGGGAGGGGCACAGAGGACTCTACACAGGACCTGGGAATTCCCGCTGGGCACCCTTGAAGGTTTACGAGGGGTGTGTGTATGTGTGTGTGTGTGTGTGTGTGTGTGTGTGTTCAGGGAGGAAAGCAGCCACCCCAGATCTCAGCCTCCATCCACGACCTTCCAAGTCCCCACCCCTCAGTAAGAGGACAGGAGGTCAGAGAAGACTCCCCAGGGGACCCAGGGACTGAGGGGCACAATCTGGCCAGGGCGCGGCAAGGGGCGTGGCTCCCCTGGAGTCCTGAGCCTCTCTCTGCAGGCTCCAGTGGGCCAGTCTACCTCGGTGCCTGCCACGCCCTTTCTTCTTCCTTGTGCAGTGTGTGTGTGGGGGGGGGGGGATGGGTTCTCAGCTACACCCACTCAGGAGCAGCCTGCCTTTGTTGTGCATCCCCCCCAGCACGGAGTGCACACGGACACTCCCTGTTGTGCCTGTGGACGTGAGGGCGCCTACCCCCAGCCAGGCGGCTGCTCGCTCTGCACTAGCAGCAATCCTGGACGGATCCTCCGGGGTCCTTTGAATGCTTCTCCCTCCCTGCTGTGGGGGTCCACACCTCCTCCGGGAGGGCCAGCCAGCAGTGGCTCATTCATCTTGTCTTACAACTGTCCCCTAGCCCCAGTGCCACAAGTGGCCGGGACCAGCTGCTCTGTCTCTGTCATCGTGGGCTTTGTCTCTCTGGTCCTGGCTCAACAGCTTCTCTGCTGTTTGTCTCTTTGCTCTGCCTGTCAGTCCAGCCTGACCTCTCAGCCCAAGACACCCCCCCTACTCAGGCCCGTCTCCCTCCTCCTTCCCATTCCCTTGCCTGGCATGCCTCCCCCCCCCGCACCCCCAGGGACAAGGACACTGAAGGAGGCACCACCAGGTGTGTGCACATGTGCGCGCGCGCACACACACACACACACACACACACACACGCCACTCCCTCTCTTTGCTCTTTGGACCATTTCCCATCAGGGCTTTCTGCACACACCTCTCACCCTTTGTACTCCTTTTCTGTCTTCCTTTCCCCGATGCCGGTCTCTGTTGCTGGATTTCTCCATCTTGGTTACCGTGGTGGTGGTCCAGCATCCTGTCTTTGTCTCCCACTCCCTGCCCTCCCTCCCCCAGCCCCTCTTCTCAGCCTCTCCTGCTCCCTCCTGCCTCTTTCTCACCCTGTCTGTCACCCTTCAGTCTTCCCCAGCCCATCCCCACCCCTCGCAGACATGGCCTTGGCTCCATCTGTACACCAGCTTGTGGAACACTCTCGCCTTCCTTGCCCCTGGAGGTGCTGATGGGGGTTGGGGGGGCCTGCTGAGCTGACAACCTGAGCCGCTTGCTCTGTAATTGCCTGAGGAATGATGAGAGATCAGAGACCCAGCAGCAGTGGGAGGGGAAGAGGCAGAGCCCCCTCCCAGCTGTCAGAGGCCTCAACCTTCTGGCTCCTGCCTGTCTGAGTTCCCCGTGAAAGCGGCAAACTGGGTGGCAAATACCAGGAGACTGGAAGTGTGCGACCACGGGGCACTGGGATGGGGCAGAAAACGGGGACCAGGGGCTTGGAAGCACTGCATTTTCCCGGCACATACATCCAGGGTGTGTACGCCGAACCCCATTCCGGGAGCCTGGATTTTGAGGACAAAGAGGAGCTCCCATGACTGGGATCATCGTTCCAGCAAGAGGAGCACTCAGGCCTCCTCCATGCAGGAAGGCCCTTCTCTGAGCTTCATCTAGCTGGTTTCTCGCCCCTCCCCCCTTCTAAGACTAGAGTGCTCAGAGCTCCCAAGGTTGTTGTTTGATCACCTGCCCTCTGATCTGAGTCTCCTACTGTTTCCTACAGGCCTTGAAGTGGAGGCCAAGGCCGCCTGGGGCCCATCCTGCTTGTACTGGCTTTGTGGGGGAAGGTGGGGGCAGAACAGGTCTGCTGTTTGCTCCTCCCTTCTAGGCTCCAGCTCAGTTCTTGCAAGTTGGGAATTGGCCGTGAGTTCACCCCTTCCTGCCCTCCAAGTCCTTCTCTCGGCCTTCAGCCCATCCATGTTGACCTATTCTGGTGCTTCTCCACTGCCTCCTCCAGCTTTGGGTGGGCGAGTCTGAGCTCCAAGCTGACTGCTATTCACTACCATCCATTTTCCCTATTTAGTCCCCAGGCAGTCCGTTGAACTCCCCACTCTTCTCGGGTCACCTTACACTAAACCAATTTGTGTCTCCTAGTCACTTCCTGACAGAGTCTAGATGCCTTAACCTGGCATTCCAGGCCTCCCTACCCACCCCTTCAGCGTTCTGGATGAGGCGTGGTCCCCCCTTTGATAAGGTGTTGGCTGGGCACAATGAAGATGTCTAGTATGGTCTTGGAGAGGGCATCCAGACCCCAGCTCCAGCCTCCAAGCTCTCGGTCAACTAGCAACCTACGCTTACCCCACCTGCACTTCCTCTACTTGCCTCTTTCTCACACCCCTTCCTGTTTGGAGTCAAAGCCAGCTGTCTTGGGAGTGTGTTTTCTCTTGTGGTCATTGGCAGAGTACCCCTTCCCTGGGCCTCAGGTCTTGAGAGCTTCTTGCATGCAGGTAGAATGTGGGTATGGCTGGTGTGACTTGGGCTTGGGTGGACACATCTAGCAGCTGAGCCCTGAAGATTCAGAAAAAGACCTGGGCCTGCCAGACACATGAGAGGTGACAGAAATGCTGTCCCAGAGCTCCCCCCGACCCTGAGTTGGAGCATCTGGGAGATGACCACAGTCACCTTTATTGCCCGCCCAGGGGCATGAGGGACAGCAGAGGGGTGCTTTCCTACTCCCCTTCCTCCTGCCACACCTTGAGGTCAGGCTTCCTCTCCCCTTCTTCCATTTCCTCCACTTGTGCTATGAAATGCCACCTTCCTGGGCCCCTTTCCTCGTTCCCCATCCCCACTTCCCAAGATCTCCCTGTCCTCCACCAGCTTTTTAGGCCTGAACATCACCCAGAGATCAGTTGGCTCTGAACCCCACAGCAATGAGACTGTCAAGAGTTCTTCTCTACATACATGTGCACGCACGCTTGTGTGTACACACAGAGATAGCAAACATAAAGGTTCATCTCCCAGAGATAACAGACACACAAGAAGACACACAACAAACGCTCTTGTGTGCAAACGCAGCTATCTAGACACACGCAGCTGTCTAAACCCATGTATTGATTCTTGCAGACACATCACCCCCCTCCCAGAGAAGACATACAAATGTGCTCCTGCATGTACACACACAGCGACATAAATAGTAATGTGCATATTTGGCTACATGCCCATCCACATCCACACTCATGCACAGAGTGGCCTGTGGCATGCCCAGGGGAGCTGATTGGGGCAACAAGTTGATGCTGGAGAGGCAGCTGGTGCAGAAGTACAGACGGAGAGGAGAAAGGGAATGAAAGGCCACCTGGAGGCCTAGCTAGTGCTAAGACTTCTAGGTTTCTCCCTCCAAGGTGCGGGGGAGGGAGGGATGGGGAAGCTGGCCAGCTGGGGGCGGGGCGGAGGGCGGGGCCAGGAGCCCGGGTTCGCCCAGATGTTAGTCACTAAAGTCGTCCGTTCTCTCCTCTCTCCTCCCCCACCCTTCCTTTCCCTCTTTCCTTCTCCCAGTGCCCCCACCCCCGGCTCCCGCCCCAAGCCGCCCACCAGCCCCCTTCCGGCCGGAGCCTGAGCCGAGCCCGGCCGGCTGTGCCGTGCCGAGCCGCCGGCGCCGCCGGGAAGATGGCCGTGTCGCTGCGGTACTTGTGGCCTCTCCTTCTGTGCAGCCCCTGCCTGCTCATCCAGATCCCCGAGGAATGTGAGTAGCTGGAGGGAGCCTTGACGCCTCCCTTCGCCGCCGCGCTGGGCTCCTCTTTTATCTTCTGCCTCCTCACCTTCTGCTGGCTCTGGAGCCTCCCCTTTACTTTCCTGGGTACAGAGTGGACAGGAGGTACCCAGGACCTCTGGAGAGGAGGACAGGGTGGAAGACGCGCGGTGTGTCAGCACCACGGACAGGAAACCGGCGCGGAGGGCGGGCGGTTTCAGGACCACGGACAGCGGGTTCGGCGCCCGACGGGCCCGCTCGGTGCTCTCCCTCTCTCCCTTGGCCCGCCCTCCCCCACCCTCCGCCGGTGTTGTGGGGGGCGGAGAACGTGGCCGGCCCCAATCCAGGGCTAGCTTGTGCAAAGGCCTGGATTCAAGTTTCTCCCTGCTTCTGACTTGAGTAATCTCATCTTCGTCCTTTGGTAGCCCTGTGTGTGAACTGACACAGGACAAGACACCTTACAAAGGCCCAGCAGTTTGGTAAATCCTTACGATTGGGTGGGGCTGAGGGGTGGGACTGCTGGAGCTTTACGTTTGCGGAGGGTCATGGGTAGGTGTGCGGGTGTTAGGGAGTATGGCTGGGGGCTTGTGACAAAACATGAGTATTTGTGTATGCTTGTGAATCGCACAGACTGTATATTTTGTGTGTGTGGATGTGTGTGGTTGTGATTGACTAGGTGTGGCTATTTTTGAGTGTGATTTTGATTTCCTACATGGATAAGTTTGTGAGTCACTATAACTGTTACTGGTCAGGTTTGTGAAGGTCTGCAGGTGTTTGCTAGCATTTGATTATAGTGGTTCGTGTGTGCACGTGAGTTGGGGCCAGATGTGAGTACCCATTTGTGTGTGGAGTCTGTGTTACTGTGATGACATTTTCTCCTGAGTGTGGCAGGAGGTGTAAACACACTGCTGTAAGTGGCTGTTGGGCTCGTGTGAGGGGCATCTCACAGGGCAGCATTTGTCTATCTCAAGCCTGCTCCTTGGTAGCTCCAGTCCTTTCTCCCTCACCTTGCCACCTGTGTCTCTGAGCCTGGACCTGGGGGAGGCCGGTGTCACTGAAAGATGGGGTGGGGGCTGGTGCTGGGGAACACTGTCTATACCAGGAATGGGGCAGGGGCGGAGGGAGGTGGGCTTGGAGGACACCTGGTGCTGGGGGGGAGGCAGCAGAGGGTTTGGAGGAAGGGGAGGGGGACAGATGGGACAAAGGGTAGGGATGTCCCCTTAGATATGCACACGTAGGTCCGTGCAGTCATGCCTAGGCCGACTCCCCATGACAGATGGACGGAGAAGCACAGGTGGGTAGACACAGACAAGCCACCTGTATCCAACCAGACGCACATATACAGAAGGGGCAGAGACCCTGAGAGGACACGCAGGAGGCACACACGCACACAAACGAGGGGTTTAGACACAAAGGGACAGGGTCATCCACACATGCAGAGGCAGGTGTGCGGTACTGAATGGACGCACGCACACAGCCCTCAGAGGTCCTCTGGCAAGACACGCCCATAGTCTAAGACACTGACACACAAACATACTGCATACAGTACACCCCGGAGCATTCACATGTGTGCCTGGCCTCACGCACATGTTCTTGTCCTTTCCCTCCATCTCCTCTTGGTCGCTCTTCAGGCCTTAGCCTGGGCACCCGCCTGGCCTGCCCTGCGGCCACAGTGACGGGGCCATCTGGCCGGGTGTGTCTGTGGCGGGCGGGGCAGGAAGAATTTGGAGAAAGAGAGAAGTGGGCTGCCCTGGGCGCTGGGTGGCACTTGTTACTGGCCCCAGAGCAGTCTGGTGGGTGGCCTGGTGCCTCCCTCATGGAATCTGCCCTCCAGCTAGAGCTGTCTCTCTCCCTGTGGCTCTGGGCCCCTTTGTCTCTTTTCATGTCTTCCTCCACCCAGTGGATCTTCCCCCTCCTGTTCTCCGTCCCAATCTGTGTCTCTTGCTCTTGGCTGCCTGAACTGGCCCCTCCCCGGCTCAGGGCTCCCTCTGCAGTGTCCCCAGGGAGCCACCTCCTCTCTCCTGGGGACCAGTGACTGAGTGAGGTCTTCCGCAGAGACAAAGCTTTCAGGGACAGTGCACTCCTGCCTCCCCTGTCCCGCCTCCCTGCCTCTTCTCCCCTCCTCATAGCCACCCTGGCTACTTCAGGGCCGAGTGTGTGGCGGGGAAGAAGCCATCGCTCTGGCCTCTCAGCCCCAGGCAACTTGATGGCCGACTGGGAGGAAGGAAGGGAGAAAGAAAAAGACTGGAGTCAGCCCTGCAGGCAATGGAAACTCAAATGCAGCCAGACCTTTGGGAGGGTTTTGCAGAGGCGGGGGGGGGGGGGGGGGGGGGCAGCTGGGTTCTGAAGGCTGGGCCTGGGTAATTGAAAACACTGAGCTGTGCTAATTGGATTAGGAGGGAAGTGGGCTGGAGCCGGGGAGGGTGCCCTGGATCCTGGGCTGCCTGCCTCCGCACCTTCTGAGGCACCCCGGGCGGGGGTGGGGGCTCAGTTCTGCGGCTCCACCAGGGGCTGCCAGGGGCTGTCCGAAGGGCCACATGGATTCCTTGTTAAACACATGAATTTCTCCCCGTGTACGGGAGCCACAGCCTGGCGCCCCGCCCCGCCCCGTGGCTGTTGGCCCGCCCTGAGACGTGATCAGGCTCCGCCCTGTCCTGCCCTGCCCCTTGCCCTGCCACAACTCCAGCCTGGTGTGTGCCCCTGTGCCCCTCCCCCATAACCCCCCCTCCCCAGGGGGTCCTCGAGTGTCAGCATTTCTCTTCCTTTCTCCCTGGCTGCCCGGATTTCTTAGATGAAGGATACCGCGGTAAGTTGGGGGAGGGTGGGAGTGTTTCCCAGGCCGGGGGCGGGGTGGGGGGTGCCAGCAAGTCCACCTATGGGGGCCCTCTGCCCTGTGCGGGTCACTACCTTTTCTGGCTCTTCGGTCCTTGCCCCAGTGTCTCACCTGTGGGCCATCTTTGTTCCGCCTCTGCCCTGGCCTGGGTTCCCCGGCGCCCTCTCCTGCTCTCGCCGCTCCGTCCTCCCTGCTCCTTCTCTCCCCGTGACTTCCGGGTCTCTGTCTCTGGCTTCGTCTCTCCCTCACTTTTTGTGGCTATTCTCTCTGTTCTGTCCCTTTCTACCTTTGCGCTGTGTCCCTTTCTCTCCCTCTTTTCATGGCCCACCCGCCTATGGCCACAGTAGGTTGTTTCTAGCTTGTTCTTCCTTGCCCCCCCCCCACCTCCGTGGCCTTGGGGCCTAAGGGTTTCAAACCCTGCTTCCCCTCACAGTGGGACAGGGGTCGAGGCCGTGATGCCAGCCAGACCCCATCCTCACCACCGCTTCCCTATCCTGTCCCCAGTGATGGAGCCACCTGTCATCACCGAACAGTCTCCACGGCGCCTGGTTGTCTTCCCCACAGATGACATCAGCCTCAAGTGCGAGGCCAGTGGCAAACCTGAAGTGCAGTGAGTGACCGTCACCTTCTAAGCCCTGTTGTTGACTGCTGACCTCAGCTTCTAGTCCCCTTCCCTCCCAGGGCCACCCGGTTTCTGCGCCCAGATGCCCTGGGTCCCTCTCCTCACCCACGGTCCCTGCCTTGCATAGCCCGCCCCCAGGGCCCCGACCGCTCTCGCCCTGGCCCCCAGCCCGCTCCGGCCCCTGTCCTGGGTTCCAGGGCCTTTGGCCTCTGAGCCCTTGTCTGCCCACAGGTTCCGCTGGACTCGGGATGGCGTCCACTTCAAGCCCAACGAGGAAGTGGGTGTGACCGTGCACCAGGCGCCCCATTCCGGCTCCTTCACCATCGCGGGCAACAACAGCAACTTCGCGCAGAGGCTGCAGGGCACCTACCGCTGCTTTGCCAGCAATAAGCTGGGCACCGCCATGTCCCATGAGATCCAGCTCATGGCTGAGGGTGCGAGGCACTACAGGGACCCGGGAGGGCCTGGGCCACACGAGAGGGTCCTTGAACAGGTCTCAGGGGGTCTGGGGGGGTCCGGGCTGAGGGGCCGCACGCCCCCCCCAGCTGCCGGGTTCATGTGCAGAGGACACTGCGTGCGCTGGCAGCCGGAAGCGGCCTTCCTCCGTCATCACCCGGGAGTGTCCCCCTGCTTCTTTGCTTTGTCTGTTTCTGCTCTGCCTTTCTGGTCACCTCCGTCTCCCCTTCCCTGGCTTCTTCCTCCGGGCTTTGACCCACCTCGGCCTTGGGGCCTGCCGCGCGGGCCGCGCTCTCGCTCTCGGGCTCAGCCTCGTTGACCTGCCTCACTCTCCTGCCCGTCTGCTCTGCCTCTGTCTGACCCACTGCCTGGGCCTGGGCTTCTGCCCGCTCTGTGCCTCCGCGGTCCCATCTCCTTCCCCACCTCGGGCCGTCTCTCTCCGCCTCCCCCATCACTCCGTGGCCTCTCTCCGCTGCTTTCCCCTCCTCCCTCCTGCCTCCGTCTCTCCACCTCCGACCCAGCCCCTCCATCTCCCTCCTTCCTGCCCGCCAGCTCTGTCTTTATCTGTGTCGCCCTTTCCCTGGGGTTTTCCTCTGCATTCCATCCTCGCTGAGCTTTCTGCCTCCTGAGCATGCTCCCCTCTCCTCTTCACCCCTCTGGTTACCTTGGGAACTGTTGCCATGGTTTCTGTGTCAGGATGATGGAAGGGTCTGTGACTCCCACATCCTTCCACAGCTCCCCTCCCCCATCACTGCACCACAGCCTCACTGCCCCCCCACCCCCAGCCATCTTAGGCCTCTGGGTGGGAGCTGAGCATTGTGAAGGGTTAACCCTTCACAGCCGCCTGGTCCTCTGTCCAGCCTCTCCTCTGCGGGTCTCCGCCTGGAGCCCAGAAAGGCTCCGGGGTCACTGCCTCCCACTTCCTCACAATCTGGCCCCCTCGCCCCCTCCTCCTTTCCCCTGCCCTGCCCTGCCCTGACCAGGAGAGTTGGGACCCGTCGTGCCAGCATCTCTGTCCCTTCTAGGTGCCCCCAAGTGGCCCAAGGAGACGGTGAAACCTGTAGAGGTGGAGGAGGGGGAGTCCGTGATTCTGCCTTGCCACCCTCCGCCCAGCGCAGAGCCGCTCCGGATCTACTGGATGAACAGCAGTGGGTGCCCACGAGGGCTGATGCCTGGGGTGACGGTGGCAGTGGGTACCGCTTCCTGGACAGGGCCCCGACCTTCGCCTCCTTATCCCCCACCCGCCCCCACAGAGATCCTGCACATCAGACAGGATGAGCGGGTGACAATGGGCCAGAACGGCAATCTCTACTTTGCCAACGTGCTCACCTCGGACAACCACTCGGACTACATCTGCCATGCCCACTTCCCCGGCACCCGGACCATCATCCAGAAGGAACCCATTGACCTCCGGGTCAAGGCCAGTGAGTCCCTAAGACTCTGATACACCCTCCTCACCTTCTCTCTCATGCCCCGGCACGGCCCATCCCAAGGATCGGGTGGCCTTGGCCTTCCTCCGGGACGGCTTGGCTCCGGCTTCACCCCGGTTCAGACCCCTTCCCAGGAGGCGAGAACAGAGAAGGGGCCCTCCCTTTAACAGAGGAGGAAACAGAGGCCCCAGCGCCTCACAGGGGCATCACCCAGCCTGGTAACTCCGTGGGGGAAGGGTGGAGTGGGCCATGCCACCCACCCCTTTTCTCCTCACAGCCAACAGCATGATCGACAGGAAGCCACGCCTGCTCTTCCCCACCAACTCCAGCAGCCACCTGGTGGCCTTGCAGGGGCAGCCGTTGGTCCTGGAGTGCATCGCTGAGGGCTTGTGAGTCTGGGGGCCCCGGCCGGGGGTGGGCAGACACCGTGGGGCCTCTGTCGAGGCCCGGGGCTGAACAGCCTGTGCTCTCTCCACCGTGGCCCTGGGCAGCCCCACACCCACCATCAAGTGGCTGCGCCCAAGTGGCCCCATGCCGGCCGACCGAGTCACCTACCAGAACCACAACAAGACCCTGCAGCTGCTGAATGTGATGGAAGAGGACGATGGGGAATACCGGTGCCTGGCCGAGAACTCGCTGGGCAGCGACCGGCACACCTACTACGTCACCGTGGAAGGTATGGTGCCCCTGCTGGGTTGCTCAGCCGCCCAGGAGTGACCTCCAGGGACAGCAGTCTGCGGCGCCCACTGTCACAGGGGGTGGGCGGGTCTGGGTCTGGGGCAAGAGCTGGCTGAGGGCCACCCCTGCTCAGGGCCACCTGCCTCCTGCTGCAGCTGCCCCTTACTGGCTACACAAACCCCAGAGCCATTTGTACGGGCCTGGAGAGACTGCCCGCCTGGACTGCCAAGTGCAAGGGAGGCCCCAGCCAGAGGTCACCTGGCGAATCAATGGCATTCCCGTGGAGGGTGAGTGGGGCCTTGGGCGGGGGCGGGAAGCTTGGCGGGCCCTGGGGAGGAAGGGGAGGGTGATGAGGGGGGCTTGGCGGGCCTCACTGCTCTGCCCTGGGCCTTGGGGCCCACCTACTGCTCACGCAGAGCTGGCCAAGGACCAGAAGTACCGCATCCAGCGCGGAGCACTGATCCTGAGCAACGTGCAGCCCAGCGACACGATGGTGACCCAGTGTGAGGCCCGAAACCGGCACGGGGTCCTGCTGGCCAATGCCTACATCTATGTCGTTCGTGAGTAACCCATCTGTCCCCGCAGCTCACCAGGCAAGGCCACCAGACTGACTGGGTCAGCAGCTGCTTTCCTCCTCCCTGCTTTTCTCCTCCGCCCCATGTCTCGCCCACCCTCATCAATAGCAGCGGGGTGGGGGGGCGAGGGTCCAGGGGGCGGTGCTGCGGAGGAAGGGCAGAGCCTCGCCGCCATTTACACCACATGAAAAAGCAGCTTTAGAGAGTGCTTTGGCCCACCACGTGTCACTGAGGAGTGTCACTGAGCGGAGGCTCACCCTGGCCGGGGTGCGCCTGAGGCCAGCCTGGTAGCTCCTCTCCCGGAGCCTCAGGGAAGACAGAGGTGGGCCAGGAAGGCCTTCTGGAAGAGGTACACTGTCACTGGGGCTCAAGGAATCGGTAAAACTTGGATGCCTGGGGTCGGAGGCACGTCTGAGGCACGTTGGAAGGCAGAGACTCAGTCTGGCAGGGGTGGGAGTTGGGTGCAGGGAGGCACCCAAGGGCCCTCTTGTGAGAAGTTGCCCTGGTGAGCCCCACACCTGCCCTGGCTGCTCACGGGCCCTCGCCCCAGCCTGAATCCTGCCCTGTCCCCCGTGACTGCTTCTCCCCCAGAGCTTCCGGCCAAGATCCTGACCCCAGACAACGAGACCTACATGGCGGTGGAAGGCAGCACCGCCTATCTTCTGTGCAAGGCCTTCGGAGCTCCTGTGCCCAGCGTGCAGTGGTGAGTGACCCTCCCTGAAGGTGGTGCCTCTTAAGCCATGTCCCGGCCCAGGTAGCGGGGGAGGGCAGGGAGCCCGGCCTGGTGGGGTCCAAGCCAGGCCTGCCCTGCTCGTGCCAGGCTGGACAAGGAAGGGAAGACCACGCTGCAGGATGAACGCTTCTTCCCCTACGCCAACGGCACCCTGGGCATCCGGGACCTCCAGGCCAACGACACTGGCCACTACTTCTGCCAGGCTGCCAACGACCAAAATAATGTGACCATTGTGGCTAACCTGCAGGTCAAAGGTCAGATGTTACCCCCTACCCCCGACGGATGTGACCAGCAGCGCCTCCAGGAGGGAGGGTACAGTGTCTGGAGGACACCAGAGTGACCCGCCCTTTCCATCATTGCCCCCAGATGCCACTCAGATCACACGGGGGCCGCAGAGCGCAATCGAGAAGAAAGGCTCAAAAGTGACATTCACGTGCCAGGCCTCCTTTGACCCCTCCCTGCAGCACAGCATCACCTGGCGAGGGGACGGTCGAAACCTCCAGGAGTTTGGGGACAGTGACAAGTGCGGGCCCAGCCCCAACCTGGGCCTGGTGGAAGGGGGCGGAGTGGGGAAGGCAGGATGTCCAGGCCTCTTGGCCTCATCCATGGGGCAGCGCCCCTGCTTTGAGCAGGAAGGTTCTGGCAAGAGGGGTGGGGGGAGCAGAACAAAAGGACGAGCCTGCGCCCCCTCCCCCCACCAGGTACTTCATAGAGGACGGGCTCCTGGTCATCCACAGCCTGGACTACAGTGACCAGGGCAACTACAGCTGCGTGGCTGGCACCGAGCTGGACGTGGTGGAGAGCAGGGCCGAGCTCCTGGTGGTGGGTAAGTCCTAGGTGGGATCGGGCTCAAGGCCTGGAGGCATGGGTGGGGCAGGAGCCCGGGCTCACATCGCAGGGCCTTCTCAAGCTGGGGGGAGGGGGGCGGCCAGCCTGTGTACGGACCAGAGAATCCACCCTCCATGGCCCTCAGGGAGCCCCGGGCCAGTGCCTCAGCTGGAGCTGTCTGACCGTCACCTGCTGAAGCAGAGCCAGGTGCGCCTGTCTTGGAGACCCGCTGAGGACCATAACGCCCCCATCGAGAGTAAGAGGCCCTCCCGACCGCCACCCCTGGTAGCCTGCCCTCCTGGTGGGAACTCCCTCCTCCCCGGCCCAAGGCCCCACGACCGCCCCCCCCACCCTGGAGCCCGCACCTGGGTGTGGGATGCCTGCCGCCTTGGGCACTCCCTTCTTTCCTCCGGGAGACCCGGACCCAGAACCCCATTTAGCCCTCCCCTGGGTGCCACACGCCAAACTGCCGGTTCACTTCTTGGCAGAGTATGACATTGAATTTGAGGACAAGGAGATGGCGCCTGAGAAATGGTATAGTCTGGGCAAGGTGCCCGGGAACCAGACCTCCACCACCCTCAAGCTGTCGCCCTATGTCCACTACACCTTTAGAGTTACTGCCATCAACAAATATGGCTCCGGAGAGCCCAGCCCCGCCTCGGAGACTGTGGTCACGCCTGAGGCAGGTGAGCCACCGGGGAGGGAGTCTCCAACTCCAGGGGCCCTGGGCTCCTCTTCATGGAGGGGCTGGAGAGGTGATCGTGCCCAGGCCCCTGTGCTTCTAGGTGTCCAGGGCGAGTGGGGAGGCAGGGTTCCCTCAGAGCTGCTGGCTCCTGGCTTCCGGGGCCAGAAAGGGCCACTCCTTCCTTGGTCCTTGGCCTTCACCGCCTCGTCGGGAGCCCACAGCTTTGACGTGTTAACACATTACTTTCCAGCCCCAGAGAAGAACCCTGTGGATGTGAAGGGGGAAGGCAACGAGACCAGCAACATGGTCATCACTTGGAAGGTGAGGGGCCCTGGGCTGGGCGTGCCCCAGGGCATGAGGCCAGGACCACGTGTTGGCCACTACCCCTGGCTGTGCCGAGGACCAGAGGATGGTGGGACATCAGGCTGGGCTCGGGAGCGAGTCAAAGGAGGGGAATGCTCTTGGCCAACCGGCTCATCTTCATCTCACCCTCCTCCAGCCGCTTAGGTGGATAGACTGGAATGCCCCCCAGGTTCAGTACCGTGTCCAGTGGCGCCCTCAGGGAACGCGGGGTGCCTGGCAGGAACAGATCGTGAGCGACCCCTTCCTGGTTGTGTCCAACACATCCACCTTTGTGCCTTATGAGATCAAGGTCCAGGCTGTCAACAACCAGGGCAAGGGCCCTGAGCCGCAGATTACCATTGGCTACTCTGGGGAAGACTGTGAGTATTGGGCCGGCCTGGCCCACGGGGTGGGGGGGTGGGGGGGGAGCCTGAATGCGCACAGACGGCCACACTCCTCCTCCCTCCACGCTGGGGCTGTCCACAGACCATTTCCCAGGAGTGAGGACATTGTTTTCCATAACCGAAGTGCCATATGACAACACAGGCATTTACCATTGATCTACCACTGTATTTACCTAGTTGGCAGCTGATATTCCAATGGTATCAGTCAATGCTGTCTTTTCCCCCAGTGCGGGATCCAGTCCCAGACTTCCCATCAGGTCTAGTTGTCCCTCTGCTTTCTTTTTCCTTGCACATGGACCATGACCACGTGTGAGTTTTGGTCACCTGGTCAGGATCCTTCCTGGTTACTCCTTTGCGTAGTTTTTGCCCTTGCAACTGATGCACGGTATACAAGGAGGGGTCCGGAGCCTGTGCACACGCCCTGCTCATCAAATGGCCCGCCCCCCCCATGGAGCATCCAAATCTATCTTCCTTCTGCGGGAGGGTTCTGGGCTGGCCTCCAGAGGCCACAGGCCCTCATCCATGCCGCCGGCTGTTTCCAGACCCCGAGGCAAGCCCCGAGCTGGAAGGCATCAAGATCCTCAACTCCAGTGCCGTGCTGGTCAGATGGTGGCCCGTGGACCCAGCCCGGGTCAAGGGCCACCTTCGGGGATACAACGTAAGGGTTCAAGGCATGGGGGCGAGGGGATTCCCAGGGTGAGGTGTGAGGCCACTGGGAGCGGCAGGGTTTGGGGGAGCCTCTGCTACCTGCACGCTGCTCTCCTAGAGTCTTCGGGTAGGAGGAAAGGTTCCCCATTGAGGGCGGTGGGAAGCGTGCACGGGGGTGGGGAGGGGTGTGCCCCGCTCGCCGCCTTCCTCCCCCTACGGGGCCTCCGTCCGCCTGCAGGTGACCTACTGGTGGGAGGGCAGTCAGAGGAAGCACAGCAAGAGGCACGTCCACAAGGGGCACGTGGTGGTCCCCGCCAACGCCACCAGCGCCGTGCTGGGAGGCCTGCGGCCCTACAGCTCCTACCATCTGGAGGTGCAGGCCTTCAACGGCCGAGGGCTGGGGCCCGCCAGCGAGATGACCTTCAGCACCCCAGAGGGAGGTGAGCCTCGCACCCTGCGGCCCTGTCTCCCGCCCCGCCCCCCCCCCCCCCCCCCCCCCCCCCCCCCCCCCCCCCCCCCCCCGGGCGGGCCTGGCGAGGACCCACCGTGGTGTCTGTGCTCCACAGTGCCTGGCCACCCTGAGGCATTGCACGTGGAGTGCCAGTCGGACACCAGCCTGCTGCTGCACTGGCAGCCCCCGCTCAGCCACAACGGCGTGCTCACTGGCTACGTGCTCTCCTACCACCCTTGTACGTGCGTCATGGGCCCAGAGTCCCAGCCGGGCTTGGCGGGGAAGTAGAGGGGAGCTGGGGGGTAAGCGGAGCTGGAAGTCGCGGCCAACTCCCCGCCTGTCCTTGCAGTGGATGATGGGGACAAGGAGCAGCTGTCCTTTGACCTCCCGGACCCTGAGCTGCGGACGCACAACCTGACCAACCTCAGCCCGCACCTGCGGTACCGCTTCCAGCTGCAGGCCACCACGAAGGAGGGCCCTGGAGAGGCCATCGTGCGGGAAGGAGGCACCATGGCCTTATCTGGTGAGCTGGAGGGGGCTGGAAAGGCTCTGTCGGACAGCCAGGCCCAGGAGGCCCAGCCACAACCCCCCACCTCTCTCCCCAGGGACCCCGGATTTTGGCAACATCTCGGCCATGGCCGGCGAGAATTACAGCGTGGTCTCCTGGGTCCCCAAGGAGGGCCAGTGCAACTTTGGGTTCCAGATCTGGTTCAAAGCCCTGGGAGGTGAGCACGAAAGGGGCCCCCAGGGGTGGCATGGAACTGGGGTGCCGCATGGCACTGCTGCTCACCTCTGCTGCCCTCTCGCCGCCGCAGACGAGAAGACGGGCCCCCATCTGCCACCGCAGTATGTCAGCTACAACCAGAGCTCCTACACGCAGTGGGATCTGCAGCCCGACACAGACTATGAGATCCACCTGCTCAAGGAGAGGGTGCTCCTCAAGATGGCCGTGAAGACCAACGGCACCGGTGCTGCGTCCCCCCACCAACGGCGCGCCTGCCACCGCCCCAGGCTCCGCGCTGCGCCCCCACTCCTCCTCCCGGATTATCTGTGCCCCTTGGCCCATGATGGAGAAGTCAAGGCCCCTGAAATGGCCCCTTTCAGTATCCTTGTGTTTTAACTGTTTCCAGGGCAGCCGTCTTTGCAGAAGGTCCTCCTCCTTGCCCCCTGCCCCACCCCCCCAGGGTCTCCCCCAACCCATCGGTTTCAAGCGCTTGAAACCGTGCCGCAGCCCCAGGCCGTCTGTCACCCCCGCCTGGCCCCTCTGGCATCTGTAGGCCTGGCGCTCCACCCGCCCTGCCCAGAGGGGCGGGGAGGGGGGCCTGGGCTCAGTGTCTCCCCGATGTGCCCACAGGCCGCGTGAGGCTCCCTCCCGCCGGCTTCGCCACCGAGGGCTGGTTCATCGGCTTTATCAGCGCCGTCATTCTCTTGCTTCTCATCCTGCTCATCCTGTGCTTCATCAAGCGGAGCAAAGGTGGCAAATACTCAGGTGAGGCCTGGCCCGAGCCTCAGGTGGGGGGGGCGTAGGGCTTGTTCAAGTCCCCTTCGGTCCCCGGGCCTTTGGCAGGACGTCGGGGGCAGGCGGGGGGCCCAGAGGGAGCCTCTGCGCACCCCGGTGATAGAGGCGGCCGGCACTTGGGGTGAGTGGTACACGTCGATGTCTTCCTGGCTTCGGGGAGCTGTCGAGAGAGCGCCCGGGGCCCTGGGAGCGCGGAGGGTGAGCCTCGCCCGCGGCCCCAAGCCGGGGGTGGGGCCCAGTGCCCAGGGCCAGGCAGGGGCAGGGCGGAAAGCCAGGCCTTCCGTGTGTTCTCCAGTGAAGGATAAGGAGGACACCCAGGTGGACTCCGAGGCCCGGCCGATGAAGGATGAGACCTTCGGCGAGTACAGGTGAGCCGGGGGTACGACAGGTGCCGGCCACCGCCCAGCACTGCTCTCGCTTTTATATCTGACCCCGTCTCTCTCTCTTGTCTGTGCTGCCGGGTGACGTCAGGTCCCTGGAGAGGTAAGACAGGGGTGGTGGGAAGACGCTGCCAGAGCCTGAAGGCAGGGGCCCTCCTGCGGACCATGCGCCCGGGAGCGCCATCGGCCCCTGCTTGCCGGGGCTCCTCACGCCCCCGGCCCTCTGGCCCAGCAGCTCCCTGCTTCGGGGAGAAGCCAGCATGCCCCAGTTCACCCCCGTGCTGACGCTGCGTTCCTGGGCGTGCCCGTCATCTGCCCAGCTTCCCCTTTCCGGGCTGTGTCAGGGCCGCGAGCTGGGCGGGTGCGCCTGTCTGGCTCACCTCCAGGCCGAGCGCGCCCCAGCGTCCCTGGTGCTGCGCGTGCCCTCTGCCCCCCCCCGGGTGTGTGTCAGGGATGAAGGCTCTGGCCCCAGCGCATTCAGAACACATGGAAAGCGGGTGGACCCCGGGCCGGGCCTCCTCCCCCGGGCTGGCACCTGCCGGGCAGCCCCCCCACCCGCACCTGCCTTCTGCCCCCACAGTGACAACGAGGAGAAGGCCTTTGGCAGCAGCCAGCCGTCCCTCAACGGAGACATCAAGCCCCTGGGCAGTGACGACAGCCTGGCCGACTACGGGGGCAGCGTGGACGTCCAGTTCAACGAGGACGGCTCTTTCATCGGCCAGTACAGCGGCAAGAAGGAGAAGGAGGCGGCGGGGGGCAACGACAGCTCAGGGGCCGCCTCCCCCGTCAACCCTGCCGGGGCCCTGGAGTAGCGGGTGCCAGCCAGGCCAGGCGGGGTGGGGCCCGGGGCTGGGCTCCAGGGGAGCCAGAGGCCAAGACCCCCAAGCCCGACACGTGTGCTGACCTTGGGACGCAGGCTCCTTCCGCTCTCTACCGGGCCTTGGCCCCCGCTCTGGCTCTGGCCTTGGGCCTGTGGGAGGCTTGAAGTTGGGGGCAGAGGAGAGGACCTCACTGCCTCTCATCCCCCTCTCACTACCCGGTCCCCACTTTATTGCCAAAACCCAGCCGCACCCCTTCTTGGGCACACACCGCTTTGTTCCAGCTCGGGGGCCAGTCACCCACACGCCGGGAGCCTCAGGTGCTGCCTCATCAGCCTTATGGCAGAGAGAGGCCGCGGCTGGGCAGGGAGGAAGCGGGGCTGGCCGCTCTTCCGACAGCCTGGCTGGGACTGGGGATGGAACTCGGTGTCCCCACCATCTGCTCCAACCAGGACAGGAGCCGGGCAAGCTGGCCGAGGGTGCAGAGGACACCGTCTGGACAGCCCGGAGTCCCCACCTGCCGGTACCACACTCCTCGGCGCCTTCCTCCCGCCACCCACCCCGCCCCGCGGCCGGCCTCCAGGAGTTCTACACACACGCTGCCTTCGGAGCCCACCAGACAGCATCCAAGTGGCCTCTGTCACTGCCAGGGTGTGGGGCGAGCACACACACACACAATCCCCCCCCCCCCCCCCGCCCGCCGCCGCAGCCTGCAGCCCAGGACCCTTTAGCCACCCCGCCCGGCCCCTCCCCCCCATCTGAGTAGTTCCCTTCCTCAGCCTCCCCCCACCCTTCAACCTTGGGAATGTAAATACACCGTGACTTTGAAAGTTTGTGCCCTTGCCTTTCCCCATATGCCACTAGTGTGTAGGCAGATGTCTGAGTCTCTCGGTGGTTTCTAGGTTTTATAGCAATTAGCTTCGAGGATCCCATCCTAGGAAAAATAAAAACAGACAAAAAAAAAAAAAAAAGGAAAACGGAAAGATTGGTTCTCCCAGCTCTGCTGTGCTCCTGCCTGGCAGCCACAGTGACCCTATAATGCCTTTGCTTGGTCTGTTGATGAGCCCTTTACAAAAAAACAAAAGAAATATATATATATGTACATAAATATCAGAATTATGACAGGCAAATAAAAACCTGCAAATGAAGACAATCGGTTGTCCTTTTGCTGCGCACGACTTCCCCGGGCCGCGTCCCACACCAACCCGCAGGCCCATTCCCGACCTCTACCCCGCCGGGCCCTGCCCTCCACCCCTGCACGCCTCGCTGCCTGCCCTCGCCCCTGCCGTGCGCCCGGCTTCCCGTTGCAACGCCAGCGCCCAGGGGACCAGTCCCCACTACGGTGCCCTTCCTCGACCGGTGAACGCTATTTGAACACTACTTATTGCTTATTTTTGAGAAACACAGAGCGCAAGTGGGGGAGGGGCAAAGAGAGAGAGGGAGACACAGAATCCGAAGCAGGCTCCAGGCTCCAGGCTCCAGGCTCCAGGCTGGGAGCTGTCAGCACAAAGCCCTACGCCAACACGGGGCTTGAACTCCTGAACCTAGAGATCAGAGGCTTGAACTCCTGAACCTAGAGATCATGACCGGAGCTGAAGTCGTATACTTAACCGACTGAGCCACTCGGACCCCCCCTAGTAAAGCTCCCTTTAAATGAAGGGAAACCTTAAGTGGACCCGCAGGGTTGGCCGACCTGCTTTGGGAATTTCTGGGTCTGCCCGCGGGCTCTCCAAGGTGAGCTCCTGCCTGCCTCACATCTCAGTAGCAGCCTTTGTCTCTTCTGTAACCGAGCACAGAAAGCATCAGAAAAGAACTTCTTTCCCCAAATTCCCACCTTTCCACTGCCAAGTCAGTCCCCCCAGGCTGGGACCCAAGCCCCTTGCCCTCTCGGCCCCCGTGGGTGAGCTGCAGGCCACTGGGGTCAGCCCCTCTGCCCGGAGAACTGGGTCCCACCCCCGCGACCCACTCGGGGATTGCTCTCTTTCCTGCATCGCTGATTTTTCTGTCTCTGTTGATCAGTCCCTCGAGCAGACAAATGCGCGGTAATAGCTTCCATCACTGGGAACGCCCGCCCCTACCGGTACACGCCCCTCCACCTCTTGCCCCATTTCTCTGCTCCTGTTGACAGCAAATCCCCTCTACACTCATCATCCCTGCGTAATCTCCAATGGTGGCAGCCAGTGTCTGTTTCTTGTCCCCAGCGTCTGTGCTTATTTTTACATAACAATAGAACTGTGCTCAGCCGAAGGTACATTTTGCATCTAGGTGGGGCAGTGGAATGTGAGCGCCTGGGTAACCTCGAGGCTGGGCCCTCAAAAAACAAGAGCACGCCTTTTTCTGCCCCCTCTGTCTCCTCAAGGGAACACGAACGCCTGGGGGGAGCAATCCTACACCACTGGATGGAGGCTATGGAAGCTATGGGGTGGGGGGGGTGGAATGGCCGAACTGCGACATAAAAGGAGCCTGGGGTCCTGACGCTGTGGACCTGCCACATCTGCCCTGGGATGCCTTCCTGGATGTTAAAAAGATTAATGGACTTGGCAGGCAGCCTCTCCCCTGCTCTCCTCTGACCGCTCTCTTGCAGTGTAGCCAATAAACGAATATCTCCTTTATTTATTTAGTTATTTGTTTCTTTATTTTAATTTCTGAGAGAGAGAGAGAGAGACAGCGTGAGCAGGGGAGGGCCAGAGAGAGAGGGAGACACATAATCTGAAACAGGCTCCAGGCTCTGAGCTGGCCGTCAGCACAGAGCGCGGCGCGGGACTCGTACCCACGAACCTGAGATCATGACCTGAGCCGAAGTCGGACGCTTAACCGACTGAGCCACCCAGGCGCCCCAATAGACTTTGGTTTTCAAAGTAAATTTAGGTATACAGAGAAACTGAGCAGAGGCCAGAGTTCCTATATAGACTTCCTCACTCCCTACCCTCAGCAGTTTCAGCTTCTAGTAACATCTCGCACTTACCACTGATGAGCCAATAACGCGTGTTATCATTAACCAGGGCCCACGGCTTGCCTTACGGTTCACTCTCTGTGGCGTGTGTTCTGCGGATTTGGACAAATGTACGAGGACATGGATCCACCTTCATGGTATCACACAGAATAATTTCTCTGCCCTGAAAATATCTTTATTGAGAGTTAGCTTGCAGGAAATAAAGTGGACACCTGCATTCTTTACTTGCAAATCTGCCACTCAGAGCAAGCTGAAGAACATTTGCATCACTGAGAAAAGCCCCTTCTTGCCTCCACCCATCCAACATCCTGCTCCAAAGACAAGTCACCTGTGACATCTCCCACGTGGCTGTCTATCAGTTCTTCCCGCCTCTTCATTGCTGGACAGTGTCCATTGTACGCATACCCCACAGTTTATCCATTTTCCTGTTGGTAGACCTTCAGGTGGTTTCCGGTTCTGGCCATCATGAACGAAGGGGGTCCGCGCCGACCTTCCTCAGAGGCACATGCCCCCCGAGGAGACGTGCTAAGCCAGAGAGTGGATGTGCCACTTACTAAGCCGTCGTCTTTGGGGTCTCAACCTTTGGGGTCCCAGCCCCACAGGGCCCTCTTCTGAGCTCCAGGACCCCAGCACTAGGGAAGCCCTGCACCCGTCTCTAAGTTGCTAAGTTTGAGGATTGCACCCTTCCCCATGCTCCCAGCCTTAGGGGCTTGGTGAGCCTGCAGGGGCCTTACAAAACCAAATGTATTGTCGCCCACTTCGGGAGGCCAGGAGGCCAGGATCAAGGCATCTCTGAAGGCACTAGGGAAGGACCTGTCATTGTTTTGACTTCCTCACAGGACCCAGACTGATGGAGAAAGTGGTAACAGGAGTGATGTCAGGAATCCTATCCCCAGAAATGGGCTTTGTGTACTGGTTTGTTTGCATCTTCAGGCTTGAAACCACCACCCACTTTAAGCCCCTCCCCTCTTCCCCCCTAACCCCCCCCCCTCCTCCCCTCCCATCGCTCTGCCTTTCACCTGAGAAACTTGGAGAGGCTGGGAACTCAACTGACATGGGGATTCTGAACCTGCATAATTAAGGTGAGCTCTGTTTTCAGCACTGGGAGCCCTATGGCTACGAAAAGTAAGAGAATGTTTAGGGCTTTCGTGCAAGGGGGTACCTGTTCTCCTCAAGACCCACCAAGGCCATCCCCTGATGCCATTAAAGGCAAAGCTAGGTTCTCCCAGCAAGCTTCAGGGAAACAGGCACACACCAGAGGAAATAGATTATACACCAAAAGAACAGCAAGAGTTTCGTTAGTAAATACTGACAGAAAGCCAGCGTAGGAGTGAATCCTAGAGATGTTATACCAACGAGGATGGATAGTAACATCGAGCTGGACACAAGTTATTGAGCTGGGTGCATTTACTAGAGATTCGGTATTTAATGTTAGCCCATGCAGCTGGAAGAGACTCTCACAGCCCATTTCATTGGTTGACTTAAACTTAAACTCAATCCTGGCCTAAATTAGGTGATATCAGGATGTCAGGACAATAGAAAATTTTAACAGACTGATTACCAGCAAGGAGATTGAATCGGTAACCAAAACATTCCCAACAAATGGGCCACCTGGCTGGCTCAGTCAGTGGAGCATGTAACTCGATCTCTGGGTTGTGAGTTCGAGACCCACAGTGGGTGTAGAGATCACTTAAAAATAAAATCTTTAAGGGCACCTGGGTGGCTCAGTCGGTTGGCCATAAGACTTCGGCTCAGGTCATGATCTCATGGCTCATGGGATAGAGCCCTGCGTCAGGCTCTGTGCTGACAGCTCAGAGCCTGGAGCCTGTTTCAGATTCTGTATCTACCTCTCTCTCTGACCCTCCTCTGTCCACGCTCTCTCTCTCTGTCTCTCAGAAATAATAAAAAAAAATTTTTTTAATTTTTTAAAAATAAATAAATAAAATCTTTAAGGAAAATTCCCAGCAAAGTCCAGGACCAGTCGTTTTCACAGGCAAATTCTACCAGACATGTAAAAAAGAGTTAATACCTATTCTTCTCAAACTATTCCAAAAAATAGAAGAAGGAAACCTTCCAAATTCATCCTATGAGGCCAGCATGACCCTGATACCAAACCCAGATAAAGACATCACAAAAAAAGAGAACTCTAGGCCAATATCTCTGATTAACATAAATGCAAAAATCCTCAACAAAATATTGGCAAACCGAATCCAACAATACATTAAAAATACCATTCACTGGGGTGCCTGGGTGGCTCGATCAGTTAAGCGTCCGGCTTCGGCTCGGGTCATGATCTCGTGGTTCGTGGGTTCCAGCCCCGCGTCGGGCTCTGTGCTGGCAGCTGGCTCAGAGCCTGGAGCCTGCTTTGGATTCTGTGTCTCCCTCTCTCTCTGACCCTCCCCTGCTCAGGCTGTCTCTCTCTCTTCTCAGAAATAAATAAAACATTAAAAAATTTTTAAAATACAATTCACTAGGGGCACCTGGGTGGCTCAGTCAGTTAAGTGTCCGACTCTTGATTTCTGCTCAGGTCATGATCTCATGGCTCGTGGGTTGGAATCCCACATCAGGCTCTATGCTGACAGCCAGAGCCTGCCTGGGATTCTCTCTCTCCCCTTCTCTCTGCCCCGCCCCTGTACTCTCTCCCTCTCTCTCTAAAAATAAATAAACGTTTAAAAAATACATCATTCACCATGGTCAGGTGGAATTTATTCCTGGGATGCAAGGGTGGGTCCATATCCGTCAATCAATCAAGGTGATACATCACATCAGTAAGAGAAAGGACAAAAACCATATGATCTTTTCTTTTTTTTTTTTTTTAATGTTTGTATTTATTTCTAGGAGGGAGAGAGAGAGACAGCGTGAGCAGGGGAGGGTCAGAGAGAGAGGGAGTCACAGACTGAAACGGGCTCCAGGCTCTGAGCTGGCAGTCAGCACAGAGCCCGACGCGGGGCCCGAACCCACGAACCGCGAGATCATGACCTGAGCGAAAGTCGGACGCTGAACCGACTAAGCCACCCAGGCGCCCCCCATATGACCTTTTCAATAGATGCAGAAAAAGCATTTGACAAAGTACATCCATTCATGATAAAAACCTCAAGAAAGTAGGTTTAGAGGGAACACACCTCAACATAATAAAGGCCTTATATGGAAAATTCCACAGCCAACATCATCCTCAACGGGGAAAAGCTGAGACCTTTTCCCAGAAGGCCGGGAACACGACAAGGATGTCACTCTCCCCGCTTTTATTCCACACAGCACTGGGAGTCCCGGCCACGGCAGTCAGACAACACGAAGAAATAAAAGGCATCCAAGTGGGTAAGGAGGAAGGAAAACTTTCACTCTTTGCGGATGACATGATACTACATATAGAAAACCCAAAAGACTCCACCAAAAAACTAGTAGGACTGGTAAGGGAATTATTCAGTAAAGTTGAAGGATACAAAATTAACATGCAGAAATTGGTTCTATTTCTATAATACACCAATAATGAAGCGGCAGAAAAATAAATTAAGAAAACAATCTTGGGCTCCCGGATGGCTCAGTCGGTTAAGTGTCTGACTTGGGCTCAGGTCATGATCTCGAGGTTCGTGAGTTCAAGCCCTGAGTCCAGCTCTGTGCTGACAGCTCAGAGCCTGGAGCCTGCTTTGGGTTCTATGTCTCCTTCTCTCTCTGCCCCTCCCCTGCTCATGCTCTGTCTGTCTCTCTCTCTCTCTCTCTCTCTCTCTTTGTCAAAAATAAATAAGCATTAAATTTTTTTAAAAAAGCAAAACGATCTTGGGGTGCCTGTGTGGCTCAGTCGGTTAAGTGTCTGACTTGGGCTCAGGTCATGATCTCGTGGTTCGTGGGTTTGAGCCCCACATCAGGCTCTGTGCTGACAGCTCAGAGCCTGGAGCCTGTTTCAGATTCTGTCCCTCCCTCTCTCTCTGCCCCTCCCTTGCTCATGCTCTGTCTCTGTCTCAAAAATGAATAAGCTATTAAAAAAATTAAAAAAAAGAAAACGATCTCATTTACAATTGCATTAAGAATAATAAGATACCTAGGAATAAGCCTAATCAAAGAGGTAAAAGACCTCTACTCTGAAAATTATAAAACACTGATGAAAGAAAATGAAGATGACACACAAAAAAATGGAAAGACATTCTATACTCATGGATTGGACGCACAAATATTGTTAAGATGTTTATACTACCCAAAGCCATCTACACATTTACTGCCATCCCTACCAAAATACCAACAGATTTTTTCACAGGACTAGAACAAACAATCCTAGAATATGGAGCCACAAAAGGCCCTGATCGCCAAAGCAATTTTGAGAAAGAAAAGCAAAGCTGGAAGCATCACAACCAATTCCTGACTTCAAGTTCTATTACAAAGCCATAGTAATCAAAACAGTATGGTACTGGCACAAAAATAGACACTTAGATCAGTAGAACAGAATAGAAAACCCAGAAATAAAACCACAACTGTATGGTCTATTAATCTTCGACAAATCAGGAAAGATTGGGAACCCACTGGGAAAAAGGCAGTCTCTTCGACAAATGGTGTTGGAAAATCTGATCAGCTACATACAAAAGAACAAAAGTGGTCCACTGTCTCACCCCACTCACAAAGATAAACCCAACATGGATTTAAAGACCTAAATGTGAAACCTGGAAGAAACCATAAAAATCACAGAAGAGACCACAGGCAGTTATTTCTCTGACATCAACTGTAGCAACATTTTTCTAGATATGTCTCCTGAAGCAAAATAAAAAGCAAAAATTAAAATTATTGGGACTACATCAAAATTAAAAGCTTTTGCACAATGAAGGAAGCAACCAATGAAATTAAAAGACAGCCTATTGACTGGGAGAAGATGTTTGCAAATGACATATCTGATAAAGGATTAGTAACCCAAATATATAAAGAACTTATAAAACTCAACACCCAAAACACAAATATCTAATTAGAAAATGGACAGAAGACAAGAACAGACATTTCTCCAAAGAGGACATCCAGGTGGCCAACAGACACATGAAAAGATACTCAACATCACTCATCATCAGGGAAATGCAGATCAAAACCACACTGAGATACCACCTCACACCTGTCAGAATGGCTAAAATCAACAACACCAGAAACCACAAGTGTTGGCAAAGATTGGAGTAGAAGGAACCCTCTTGCGTTGTTGGTGGGGATACAAGTCGGTGCAGCCACAGTGGAAAACAATATGGAGGTTCCTCAAAAAGTTAAAAATCGGGGCCGGAGGGTCGCTCTTGGGTTGCTCAGTCGGTTAAGAGTCCAACTCTTGGTTTCAGCTCAGGTCATGATCTCACATTTTCGTGAGTTCGAGCCCCTCACTGGGTTCCGTGAGGACGGTGCGGAGGCTGCTTGGGATTCTCTATCTCCCTCTCTCTGCCCCTCCCACTCTCTGTCTCTCTTGAAATAAACTTAAAAAAAGTTAAAAATAGGTGCACTTGGCAGATTCAGTCAGTAGGACATGTGACTCTTGATCTTGGTATCATGAGTTCGAGCCTTGCCTTGGGTGTAGACATTATTTAAAAACAAAAAATATTTTTTAAAAAAGTTAAAAATAGAACTACCCTATGATCTAGTAATTGCACCACTGGATGTTTACCCCCAAAATACAAAAACACTAACTCAAAGAGATACATGGACCCTTATGTTTATAGCAGTATTATTTACAATAGCCAAGTTATGGAAGCAGCCCAGTGTCTATCCATGGGCGAATGGATAATGACGATGTGGTATATACACACAGTGGAATATTACGCAGCCATAAAAAGAATGAAGTCTTGCCATTTGCAATGACATGGATGGAGCCAGAGAGTATCAAGCTAAGTGAAATAAATCAGTCAGAGAAAGACAAATACCATATGATTTCACTCATATGTGGAATTTAAGACACAAAACAGATAAGCAAAGGGAAAAAAAGAGAGCGAGAGAGAGGAGTCAAGAAACAGACCCTCAACTCTAGAGAAACCCACTGATGGTCACCAGAGGGTGGTGGGGGGGGGGGTGAAACAGGTGCTGAGAACTTAGGACGGCACTTGTCGTGATGAGCACCAGGTGCTGTATGGAAGTGCGGAATCACTATATTGTACGTGTAACTAATATAGCACTGTATGGTAACTGTACTGGAATTAAAAAACAAACAAAACAAAAACAAATGAAGATGTCAGAATATCTCTGGCTTGATACTGAGGAAGGAAACCAAAAGTGTAACTCCAGGAGGGATTTGCAGAGATTAGTGCCTTGAACTTGAAGGTTGCAGTTGTGGGGCGCCTGGGTGGCTCAGTTAATTAAGCATCTGACTTTTCATCTCAGCTCAGGTCTTGATTTCAGGGTTGTGAGTTCAAGCCCCAGATTGGGCTCCCCCCAGGGCATAGTGCCTGCTTAAAAAAAATAGGGGCGCCCGGGTGGCTCTGTCGGTTAAGCGTCTGACTTCGGCTCAGGTCGTGATCTCACAGTTCGTGAGTTCAAGCCCTGCATTGGAGTCTGTGCTGACAGCTCAGAGCCTGCAACCTGCCTCAGATTCTGTGTCTCCCCCTCTCTCTCTGCTCCTCCCCCATTCATGCTCTGTCTCTCAAAAATAAAGACGGAGCCCTTAGGCAAGACTGGGAAGGTGAACTGCCAGCCCTGCCGGGTGAAATCAAAGTGCTTCTGGCGGACTTTGCAAATCGGTCCGGGGTAAGCCGTCCGGTAGGGTGGTGGCTGCGGAGCAGGGGCTGTGGCCCTGCGGTCGGTAGGGAGGATGATCTGGGACAGCAGCTGCGGTTACTGATCAAGTTTGCGTTAATCCACAGTCAGTCTCCGAAATGCGTCCACCTTCAGCACAGGGTCAAACAGACAAATGTCTGTTATGTTATATGTTGTTATATGTTATATGTTATATGATCACACCTGCCACTTCCTCTTTTTTTTAGTTTAGTTTTGAGAGAGAGAGGAGTACATGCTCAAGAGTGGGGGAGAGGCAGAGACGGGGAGAGTGAGAAGATACCAGGCAGGTTCTACACTGAAAAGGCAGAGCCAGATGTGGGGCTGGAACTCACAAACCATGAGACCATGACCTGAGCCAAAATCAACAGTTGGATGCTTAATTAACTGAGGCACCCAGGTGCCCCTCTTTTATTTTTATTTATTTAAAAAATTTTGAAGGGCACCCCGGTGGCTCAGTTGGTTAAGCGTCTGACTTCGGCTCAGGTCGTGATATCACAGTATGTGAGTTCGAGTCCCGCGTCAGGCTCTGTGCATGTACTCCTCTCTCTCTCTCTCAAAACTAAACTAAAAAAAAGAGGAAGTGGCAGGTGTGATCATATAACATATAACAACATATAACATAACAGACATTTGTCTGTTTGACCCTGTGCTGAAGGTGGACGCATTTCGGAGACTGACTGTGGATTAACGCAAACTTGATCAGTAACCGCAGCTGCTGTCCCAGATCATCCTCCGTCACCCCCTCCTCTGACATAGTACGTAAGACTAACGGTCTCACCCTTCCTCACAACACCCACTGGGCCAGCACGTTGATGACATCATCCTGATTGAATCTGATGAGCAAGAAGCAGAAAGTGCTACGGATGCCCTCATAGGCCAAGAGCAGACCAGAAGGTGGGAGACGTACCCTACAAAAATATAGGGAAGTAAAACCTCAGTGGAGTTTCTGGAAGCTCAATGCTCAAGGGAAGGAAGACTTTCCTCTTCAAGGTGAAAGACAGGATGCTGCGCCTTGCACCAACTATCTCTAAAAATAATATCTGCCGGACCCTTTGGGTTGTGGAATATATATCACATATGACTGTGACACGGTTGACCCATTTCCGTGTGACTCAAGGCCACCAGTTTTGTGTGGGGAGACAAGGGAGAACTCTGCAGTAAGTCGAGGCATCAGCGCAAGCTACTCTTCCGACGGACCTTGTGGCCCAGCAGATCTAATCAAACTCGAAATGCCCGTGGAAAGTAGTGATATCGGGTAGGGCCTCTGGCAAACATCAATAAGGGGATCCCCGCACAGACCCCTAGGGATTTGCACAAAGTCCACACTTTCTTCTGATGACCACTGTCCTTTGAGAAAACAGGTCTGGCTTGCTGCCGGGCCCTCGTAGGTCGACAGTGACCATGTGACCCAGGTCTTCCATCGGGAGCTGGGTGTTTGCCTTCCCCATCAACCGCAGCGTATCCCAACGAGTGGAAATGGACTTTTAGAGACAGACACTCACGTGGTTTCAGAAAGTCCCAAAAGCTGCATGAGCGGGTGCCCCTGACTCCTTTGGCACCAACTCCTGCGACCTGGCCTCCTCCCCCTCAGCCGCGTCTGCACTTCCGGAAATGTTTCGTGTGACCAGCTGACTGAGGAGCGGACAGCTCAGACCTGGGAAGAGATGGCTCTGCATGATCTGCTGGAAACAGATGGCTGCAGCATGGCGGCTCCACTCCCGGGTGACCCTAAGTCACTCCCGGGTGGCAAAGTGCGATTCTCCAAGTGAACAGGCCCTTGGGCAGTACGGCAGATTGTCCGTTCATTTTTAAAAGTTGTTTTTCAGGGGACAGAAGGAGCAAAAATGAATGAATGAATGAATGAATGAATGAATAAAATAATTCTTTTCCAGGTTTATTGAGGTACAATTGACATATACCATTGGGTTAATGTAAGGTGTACAACGTGATGGTTGGCACATGTATACGCTGTGAGATGTTTACCACAGTAAGGTTAGTTAATGGATCCTTTACCTCATTGAATTACCATTTTTTGTTGTTATGATGAAAACATTTAAAATCTATTCTCATAGCAACTCTTAGGAATACAACAGTCTTTTTTTTTAAATGTTTTTTTAAATTTATTTCTGAGACAGCGAGACAGCGTGAGCAGGGGAGTGTCAGAGAGAGAGGGAGACACAGAATCTGAAGAAGGCTCCAGGCTCTGAGCTGTCAGCATAGAGCCCAACGTGGGGCTCAAACCCGCGAACCGTGAGATCATGACCTGAGCTGAAGTCGGACACTTAACCAACTGAGCCACCCAGGTGCCCTTATTATTATTTTTTAAAGTGTATTTATTTTGAGAAAAAGAGAGCATGAGTGT
The DNA here is from genome assembly GCF_003009895.1 of Hyaena hyaena. Classification (NCBI taxonomy): domain Eukaryota; kingdom Metazoa; phylum Chordata; class Mammalia; order Carnivora; family Hyaenidae; genus Hyaena; species Hyaena hyaena. Next base: position 556,154 of record NW_024081437.1, on the reverse strand, counting down.
GAGTGGGGAAGGGGCAGAGAGAGAGAGAGAGAGAGAATTCCAAGCAGACTCCCCACTATCAGCGTGGAGCCTGATGTGGGGCTCAGTCTTATGAACTGTGAGATCATGACCTGAGCCAAAATCAAGAGCCAGACACTGAACTGATCGAGCCATCCAGGTGCCCCATGAATTCAACTTTCTTAGATTCCACAGGTAAATGAGGTCACACAATATTTGTCTTTCTCTGACTTATTTCACTGAATGTAATGCTCTCAAGGTCCATCCATGTTGTCCCAAATGACAGAACTTCTTTTTTTGGCTAGATAATGTATTCATATATATGTATTCATATATATATATATATGCCATATCATCTTTTCTTTATCCATCCATTAATAAACAGATTGTTTCCATGTCTTGGCTATGAATAGTGCTTCCAAACATGAGAGCGCACATGCCTTTGAGATAGTGATTTCATTTCCTGTGGATATATCCCCAGAGTTGGGATACCTGCATCATATGGTATTTCTAGTTTTGATTTTTTTGAGGAACCTCCATACTATTTTCCACAGTGGCTGCACCAATTCACATTCCTGTCAAGAGGGCATAAGGGCTCCCTTTTCTCCACATCCTTTCCGACACTTGTTATCTCTTGTCTTTTTGATGATACCTATTCTTTATTTTTAAGTTTATTTATTTCTTCTTTTAGTAATCTCTATACCCAATATGGTACTGGAATTCACGACCCTGAGATCAAGAGTCACATGGTCATCTGACTGAGCCAACCGGGCGCCCCTGATGATACCTATTCTAACATGTGTGAAGTGATATCTGGTTATGATTTTGATTTGCATTTCCCTGATGATTAGTGATGTTGAGCACATTTTCATGAACCTGTTGGTCATTTGTGTCGTCTTCTTTCCTTAAAGAAATTATTTTAAGTTTATTTATTTTGAGAGAGAGAGAGAGCACAAGCAGGAGAGGGACAGAGAGAGAAGGAGAGAGAGAGAGAGAGAGAGAGAATCGCAACAGGCACCGCACTGTCAGCACAGATCCTGATGTGGAGATCAAACTCACGAACTGGGAGATCCTGACCTGAGTAGAAACCAAGAGTTGGACGCTTAACTGACTGAGCCACCCAGGCGCCCCTACTTGTATGTCTTCTTTAGAAATATGTATTCATTCATAAAAAAAATAAAAAAAATAAAAAAATAAAAAAAAAGAAATATGTATTCATTGGGGCGGCGCCTGGGTGGCTCAGTCAGTTAAGCGTCCAACTTCGGCTCAGGTCATGATTTCACGGTTCGTGGGTTCAAGCCCCGTGTTGGGCTATGTGCTGAACGCTTGCTCGGAGCCTGCTTCATATTTTATGTCTCCCTCTCTCTCTCTGCCCCTCCTCGTTCATGCTCTTTCAAAAATAAATAAATGTATAAAAAAATTTTTTAGAAATGTGTATTCATTGGGGTGCCTGGGTGGCTCAGTCAGTTGAGCGTCTGATTTCTGCTCAGGTCATGATCTCAGGGTTCGTGGGTTTGAACCCCGCGTCGGGCTCTGTGCTGACAGCTCAGAGCCTGGAGCTGCTTCAGATTCTATGTCTCCTTCTCTCTCTGACCCTCCCCAGCTCGTGCTGTCTCTCTCTCAGAAATAAAACATTAAAAAAAATTTTTTTAAATGTGCATTCAGGTCTTCTGCCAGTTTTTAAATTGAGTTATTTGGGTTTTTTTTGTTTTTGTTTTTGTTTTTTGCTATTGAGTTGTAGGAGTTTTTTAAAGAAACACATTTTGGATATTAACCATTTCTCTTATATACGATTTGCAAATATTCTCTTCCATTTTGCAGGCTGCTTTTTTGGTTGTATTGATTATTTCTTTGTTGTGCTATAGCAATGTGGGGCTTGAACTCACAACCCTGAGACCAAGAGTTGAGTCCTCTACCAACTGAGCCTGCCAGGCACCCCATGCAGTGGCTATTTAACTTGATGTAGTTGATCGGTCCTTCTGACTGGCCGGGAAGATGGCTAGAAGTATGGATCAACATTGATTCATAGGAAATTGCTAATGATTTGGCTGAAAGGTCATGACTTCGAAAGAACAGGGTTAGAAGTTGGAGTGACAGAGGTTCGGGGAAGAGGAATGTGGATGGGCCTCTCAGAAGGGCATTCACTGTGGGGGAGACTGTCAATAGCCAGATGGATGAGATGAGGTGCCTTGTGAATGCCAAATGACCAATTTCCCAGCCGCTCCAGAATTTTCTCAATGGGCCAGTGAACAAAGTGGCCATGGTGACAAGAGTACTTATGTATGACTTCAACATTGTCAACTCTCCCTTACCAAGGCCAACCTGGCCCTCACCGCAGCTGAGGGCCTAATCCACGCCCGGCAGAGACTCACACTGCCCCACAGATGGCACCATTTGGAGAGCAGCCAGCCTGTGGTGGAGACCGCACTCTGAAAGGTGTTCAGACCCTCCAGGAATGAAAGGTTGAGAAACTCCACCAGCTATAGATCCCCGGGCGGCCAAAGTGTCCGCTGATGGTGAGAGAAATATGGAAAAGACAGAAGAAGAAGGAAGTTATAAAAATCCATTTAGAACAGAGATCTATTCATCTTGCAGCTGCCTAAGATGGGATTCTGCGCAGTAAGTCCTCTTCATAAACCATTTCTCATCAGACTGGTCTTATAGCCCCTTTGGCCTTTGGAGGTCATTTTACATATACCTCCCTTTCACAGAATGTACATATATTTGTGTGTGAATTTTGTCTTTATTCAAAAATTATGTTGTTTATTTCGGTAGGCAGGTAAATCATTTGCCAATCAATTTGATCCTTCTAGTTATTTTTAAGTGTTTATTTTATTTAAAATTTTTTTAAATGTTTATTCATTTTTTGAGAGACAGCATGAGTAGAGGAGAGATAGAGAGAGGGAGAAACAGAATACGAACCATGCTCCAGGCCCTGAGCTGTCAGCACAGAGCCTGACGTGGGGCCCAAACCCACGAACCGTGAGATCATGACATGAGCCGAAGTCGGACGGTCAACCAACTGAGCCACCCAGGCGCCCCAATGTTTATTTTATTTTAGAGAGAGAGACAGACAGACAGACTGTGAGTGAGGGAGGGTCAGAGAGAGAGGGAGACACAGAATCTGAAGCAGGTTCCAGGCTCTGGGCTGTCAGTACAGAGCCCAATGCAGGGCTCGAATTCAGGAGCCATGGGATCATGACCTGAGCCGAAGTCAGACGCTCAACCGACTGAGCCACCCAGGCGCCTCTTAGGTAGTTTTAATCTTTGTTAGAAAAGTTTTAGACTATCTTTTTATCTGGGACTAGTGTAGCATTACTATTAAGGTCTCTGATAAATACCCTGAATTTTTATTGAGAATGCTACTGTCTGGCTAGTTAGATGATGAATAGCTTCTACCCTTGTGTGAGCTCAGGAACTGTGTAGTTAACCATTTGGTTTGGGTTTTGCTTGGTATCATGGAGCTTCATGTCCCGCATATATACCTTGGTCTTTAGCAACACAGCCAAGCAGACCTCTGTACGGATTTGTGAGGTACTTCCTCCGTGTAACCCCTTCCTTCTGGGTCCCTTGCCTGAAAATTCTTCCGGCCTCAGGAGTTAAATCTCTATTTCCTCAACTCAACAAACCTACCTTGATCTGTTTCGGTCCCTCTTCCCAGAACTGCACCCTTAGAAGTCAACTGAAGGGAAATTCTAAGGCTTACCTCATTTGTGCTCCTTGGTAAGCTCCAAGGTGAGAGTCCCTTGGGTCCTTGGTTTCCTTGCTTGATGACAGTTTCATGTATTTTTATTATTTTCCGCTTTTTCTTGTGAAAAACAATGTAATTCTTCTTTTTGGAATTTCTTTTTTTTTTTAGAGGATAGCATTTTATTTATTTGTTTGTGTATTTATTTATTTACTTATTTATTTCTGAGAGAGAGACAGACAGCGTGAGCAGGGGAGGGTCAGAGAGAGAGGGAAACACAGAATCTGAAGCAGGCTCCGGGCTCTGAGCTGTCAGCACAGAGCCCCACACGGGGCTCAAACCCACGAACCGTGAGATCGTGACCTGAGCCAAAGTCAGACGCTTAATCAACTGAGTCACCCAGGCGCCCCTCTTTTTGAAATTTCGAGTTAAGAAAACTATATATGGTACCCATAGAAAAAGATACTGAAATTTTGCATATTTGGTTCAAGATTAAAATTGTTATTTGGCTTTATGAACTTAGAAATACACTATTTTGGGGCGCCTGGGTGGCTTAGTCGGTTAAGCGTCCGACTTTCGCTTAGGTCATGATCTCGCGGTTCGTGGGTTCGAGCCCCGTGTCGGGCTCTGTGCTGACTGCCAGCTCGGAGCCTGGAGCCTGTTTCAG